>NC_140168.1:113247571-113255071 GCF_963971535.1 Notolepis coatsorum
CGATCTCGGAAGCTAAACAGGTTCGGGCCTGGTTAGTACTTGGATGGGAGACCGCCTGGGAATACCAGGTGCAGTAATCATTTTATACAGCAAGGAGGTGCTACTGATCCCTCATAAAACACCCCAAGTCTTTCAAACTAATGGCATTTGTTTCTTGCCATCTATACGTTGGCTTTTGTCGGCAGGTTATTTCGCTTACGGCCATACCAACCTGAACACGCCCGATCTCGGAAGCTAAGCAGGTTCGGTCCTGGTTAGTACTTGGATGGGAGACCGCCTGGGAATACCAGGTGCAGTAAGCATTTTGCACAGCAAGGAGGTGCTACTGATCCCTCATAAAACACCCCAAGTCTTTCAAACTAATGGCATTTGTTTCTTGCCATCTATACGTTGGCTTTTGTCGGCAGGTTATTTCGCTTACGGCCATACCAACCTGAACACGCCCGATCTCGTCCGATCTCGGAAGCTAAGCAGGTTCGGGCCTGGTTAGTACTTGGATGGGAGACCGCCTGGGAATACCAGGTGCAGTAAGCATTTTATACAGCAAGGAGGTGCTACTGATCCCTCATAAAACACCCCAAGTCTTTCAAACTAATGACATTTGTTTCTTGCCATCTATACGTTGGCTTTTGTCGGCAGGTTATTTCGATTACGGCCATACCAACCTGAACACGCCCGATCTTGTCCGATCTCGGAAGCTAAGCAGGTTCGGGCCTGGTTAGTACTTGGATGGGAGACCCCCTGGGAATACCAGGAGCAGTAAGCATTTTGCACAGCAAGGAGGTGCTACTGATCCCTCATAAAACACCCCAAGTCTTTCAAACTAATGGCATTTGTTTCTAGCCATCTATACGTTGGCTTTTGTCGGCAGTTTATTTCGCTTACGGCCATACCAACCTGAACACGCCCGATCTTGGAAGCTAAGCAGGTTCGGGCCTGGTTAGTACTTGGATGGGAGACCGCCTGGGAATACCAGGTGCAGTAAGCATTTTGCACAGCAAGGAGGTGCTACTGATCCCTCATAAAACACCCCAAGTCTTTCAAACGAATGGCATTTGTTTCTTGCCATCTATACGTTGGCTTTTGTCGGCAGGTTATTTCGCTTACGGCCATACCAACCTGAACACGCCCGATCTCGTCCGATCTCGGAAGCTAAGCAGGTTCCGGCCTGGTTAGTACTTGGATGGGAGACCGCCTGGGAATATCAGGTGCAGTATGCATTTTGCACAGCAAGGAGTTGCTACTGATCCCTCATAAAACACCCCAAGTCTTTCAAACTAATGGCATTTATTTCTTGCCATCTATACGTTGGCTTTTGTCGGCAGGTTATTTCGCTTACGGCCATACCAACCTGAACACGCCCGATCTCATCCGATCTCGGAAGCTAAGCAGGTTCGGGCCTGGTTAGTACTTGGATGGGAGACCGCCTGGGAATACCAGGTGCAGTAAGCATTTTGCACAGCAAGGAGGTGCTACTGATCCCTCATAAAACACCCCAAGTCTTTCAAACTAATGGCATTTGTTTCTTGCCATCTATACGTTGGCTTTTGTTGGCACGTTAATTCGCTTACGGCCATACCAACCTGAACATGCCCGATCTCGTCCGATCTCGGAAGCTAAGCAGGTTCGGGCCTGGTTAGTACTTGGATGGGAGACCGCCTGGGAATACCAGGTGCAGTAAGCATTTTGCACAGCAAGGAGGTGCTACTGATCCCTCATAAAACACCCCAAGTATTTCAAACTAATGGCATTTGTTTCTTGCCATCTATACGTTGGCTTTTGTCGGCAGGTTATTTCGCTTACGGCCATACCAACCTGAACACGTCCGATCTCGGAAGCTAAGCAGGTTCGGGCCTGGTTAGTACTTGGATGGGAGACCGCCTGGGAATACCAGGTGCAGTAAGCATTTTGCACAGCAAGGAGGTGCTACTGATCCCTCATAAAACACCCCAAGTCTTTCAAACTAATGGCATTTGTTTCTTGCCATCTATACGTTGGCTTTTGTCGGCAGGTTTTTTCGCTTACGGCCATACCAACCTGAACACGCCCGATCTCGTCCGATCTCGGAAGCTAAGCAGGTTCCGGCCTGGTTAGTACTTGGATGGGAGACCGCCTGGGAATACCAGGTGCAGTAAGCATTTTGCACAGCAAGGAGGTGCTACTGATCCCTCATAAAACACCCCAAGTCTTTCAAACTAATGGCATTTGTTTCTTGCCATCTATACGTTGGCTTTTGTCGGCAGGTTATTTCGCTTACGGCCATACCAACCTGAACACGCCCGATCTCGTCCGATCTCGGAAGCTAAACAGGTTCGGGCCTGGTTAGTACTTGGATGGGAGACCGCCCTGGAATACCAGGTGCAGTAAGCATTTTGCACAGCAAGGAGGTGCTACTGATCCCTCATAAAACACCCCAAGTCTTTCAAACTAATGGCATTTGTTTCTTGCCATCTATACGTTGGCTTTTGTCCGCATGTTATTTCGCTTACGGCCATACCAACCTGAACACGCCCGATCTCGTACGATCTCGGAAGCTAAGCAGGTTCGGGCCTGGTTAGTACTTGGATGGGAGACCGCCTGGGAATACCAGGTGCAGTAAGCATTTTGCACAGCAAGGAGGTGCTACTGATCCCTCATAAAACACCCCAAGTCTTTCAAACTAATGGCATTTGTTTCTTGCCATCTATACGTTGGCTTTTGTCGGCAGGTTATTCTGCTTACGGCCATACCAACCTGAACACGCCCGATCTCGTCCGATCTTGGAAGCTAAGCAGGTTCGGGCCTGGTTAGTACTTGGATGGGAGACCGCCTGGGAATACCAGGTGCAGTAAGCATTTTGCACAGCAAGGAGGTGCTACTGATCCCTCATAAAACACCCCAAGTCTTTCAAACTAATGGCATTTGTTTCTTGCCATCTATACGTTGGCTTTTGTCGGCAGGTTATTTAGCTTACGGCCATACCAACCTGAACACGCCCGATCTCGTCCGATCTCGGAAGCTAAGCAGGTTCGGGCCTGGTTAGTACTTGGATGGGAGACCGCCTGGGAATACCAGGTGCAGTAATCATTTTGCACAGCAAGGAGGTGCTACTGATCCCTCATAAAACACCCCAAGTCTTTCAAACTAATGGCATTTGTTTCTTGCCATCTATACGTTGGCTTTTGTCGGCAGGTTATTTTGCTTACGGCCATACCAACCTGAACACGCCCGATCTCGTCCGATCTCGGAAGCTAAGCAGGTTCGGGCCTGGTTAGTACTTGGATGGGAGACCGCCTGGGAATACCAGGTGCAGTAAGCATTTTATACAGCAAGGAGGTGCTACTGATCCCTCATAAAACACCCCAAGTCTTTCAAACTAATGACATTTGTTTCTTGCCATCTATACGTTGGCTTTTGTCGGCAGGTTATTTCGCTTACGGCCATACCAACCTGAACACGCCCGATCTTGTCCGATCTCGGAAGCTAAGCAGGTTCGGGCCTGGTTAGTACTTGGATGGGAGACCGCCTGGGAATACCAGGTGCAGTAAGCATTTTGCACAACAAGGAGGTGCTACTGATCCCTCATAAAACACCCCAAGTCTTTCAAACTAATGGCATTTGTTTCTTGCCATCTATACGTTGGCTTTTGTCGGCAGGTTATTTCGCTTACGGCCATACCAACCTGAACACGCCCGATCTCGTCCGATCTCGGAAGCTAAGCAGTTTCGGGCCTGGTTAGTACTTGGATGGGAGACCGCCTGGGAATACCAGGTGCAGTAAGCATTTTGCACAGCAAGGAGGTGCTACTGATCTCTCATAAAACACCCCAAGTCTTTCAAACTAATGGCATTTGTTTCTTGCCATCTATACGTTGGCTTTTGTCGGCAGGTTATTTCGCTTACGGTCATACCAACCTGAACACGCCCGATCTCGTCCGATCTCGGAAGCTAAGCAGGTTCGGGCCTGGTTAGTACTTGGATGGGAGACCGCCTGGGAATACCAGGTGCAGTAAGCATTTTGCACAGCAAGGAGGTGCTACTGATCCCTCATAAAACACCCCAAGTCTTTCAAACTAATGGCATTTGTTTCTTGCCATCTATACGTTGGCTTTTGTCGGCAGGTTATTTCGCTTACGGCCATACCAACCTGAACACGCCCGATCTCGTCCGATCTCGGAAGCTAACCTGGTTCGGGCCTTGTTAGTACTTGGATGGGAGACCGCCTGGGAATACCAGGTGCAGTAAGCATTTTGCACAGCAAGGAGGTGCTACTGATCCCTCATAAAACACCCCAAGTCTTTCAAACTAATGGCATTTGTTTCTTGCCATCTATATGTTGGCTTTTGTCGGCAGGTTATTTCGCTTACGCCCATACCAACCTGAACACGCCCCAACTCGTCCGATCTCGGAAGCTAAGCAGGTTCGGGCCTGGTTAGTACTTGGATGGGAGACCGCCTGGGAATACCAGGTGCAGTAAGCATTTTGCACAGCAAGGAGGTGCTACTGATCCCTCATAAAACACCCCAAGTCTTTCAAACTAATGGCATTTGTTTCTTGCCATCTATACGTTGGCTTTTGTCGGCAGGTTATTTTGCTTACGGCCATACCAACCTGAACACGCCCGATCTCGTCCGATCTCGGAAGCTAAGCAGGTTCGGGCCTGGTTAGTACTTGGATGGGAGACCGCCTGGGAATACCAGGTGCAGTAAGCAATTTGCACAGCAAGGAGGTGCTACTGATCCCTCATAAAACACCCCAAGTCTTTCAAACTAATGGCATTTGTTTCTTGCCATCTATACGTTGGCTTTTGTCGGCAGGTTATTTTGCTTACGGCCATACCAACCTGAACACGCCCAATCTCGTCCGATCTCGGAAGCTAAGCAGGTTCGGGCCTGGTTAGTACTTGGATGGGAGACCGCCTGGGAATACCAGGTGCAGTAAGCAATTTGCACAGCAAGGAGGTGCTACTGATCCCTCATAAAACACCCCAAGTCTTTCAAACTAATGGCATTTGTTTCTTGCCATCTATACGTTGGCTTTTGTCGGCAGGTTATTTCGCTTACGGCCATACCAACCTGAACACGCCCGATCTCGTCCGATCTTGGAAGCTAAGCAGGTTCGGGCCTGGTTAGTACTTGGATGGGAGACCGCCTGGGAATACCAGGTGCAGTAAGCATTTTGCACAGCAAGGAGGTGCTACTGATCCCTCATAAAACACCCCAAGTCTTTCAAACTAATGGCATTTGTTTCTTGCCATCTATACGTTGGCTTTTGTCGGCAGGTTATTTAGCTTACGGCCATACCAACCTGAACACGCCCGATCTCGTCCGATCTCGGAAGCTAAGCAGGTTCGGGCCTGGTTAGTACTTGGATGGGAGACCGCCTGGGAATACCAGGTGCAGTAAGCAATTTGCACAGCAAGGAGGTGCTACTGATCCCTCATAAAACACCCCAAGTCTTTCAAACTAATGGCATTTGTTTCTTGCCATCTATACGTTGGCTTTTGTCGGCAGGTTATTCTGCTTACGGCCATACCAACCTGAACACGCCCGATCTCGTCCGATCTTGGAAGCTAAGCAGGTTCGGGCCTGGTTAGTACTTGGATGGGAGACCGCCTGGGAATACCAGGTGCAGTAAGCATTTTGCACAGCAAGGAGGTGCTACTGATCCCTCATAAAACACCCCAAGTCTTTCAAACTAATGGCATTTGTTTCTTGCCATCTATACGTTGGCTTTTGTCGGCAGGTTATTTAGCTTACGGCCATACCAACCTGAACACGCCCGATCTCGTCCGATCTCGGAAGCTAAGCAGGTTCGGGCCTGGTTAGTACTTGGATGGGAGACCGCCTGGGAATACCAGGTGCAGTAGTCATTTTGCACAGCAAGGAGGTGCTACTGATCCCTCATAAAACACCCCAAGTCTTTCAAACTAATGGCATTTGTTTCTTGCCATCTATACGTTGGCTTTTGTCGGCAGGTTATTTCGCTTACGGCCATACCAACCTGAACACGCCCGATCTCGTCCGATCTCGGAAGCTAAGCAGTTTCGGGCCTGGTTAGTACTTGGATGGGAGACCGCCTGGGAATACCAGGTGCAGTAAGCATTTTGCACAGCAAGGAGGTGCTACTGATCTCTCATAAAACACCCCAAGTCTTTCAAACTAATGGCATTTGTTTCTTGCCATCTATACGTTGGCTTTTGTCGGCAGGTTATTTCGCTTACGGTCATACCAACCTGAACACGCCCGATCTCGTCCGATCTCGGAAGCTAAGCAGGTTCGGGCCTGGTTAGTACTTGGATGGGAGACCGCCTGGGAATACCAGGTGCAGTAAGCATTTTGCACAGCAAGGAGGTGCTACTGATCCCTCATAAAACACCCCAAGTCTTTCAAACTAATGGCATTTGTTTCTTGCCATCTATACGTTGGCTTTTGTCGGCAGGTTATTTCGCTTACGGCCATACCAACCTGAACACGCCCGATCTCGTCCGATCTCGGAAGCTAACCTGGTTCGGGCCTTGTTAGTACTTGGATGGGAGACCGCCTGGGAATACCAGGTGCAGTAAGCATTTTGCACAGCAAGGAGGTGCTACTGATCCCTCATAAAACACCCCAAGTCTTTCAAACTAATGGCATTTGTTTCTTGCCATCTATACGTTGGCTTTTGTCGGCAGGTTATTTCGCTTACGCCCATACCAACCTGAACACGCCCCAACTCGTCCGATCTCGGAAGCTAAGCAGGTTCGGCCCTGGTTAGTACTTGGATGGGAGACCGCCTGGGAATACCAGGTGCAGTAAGCATTTTGCACAGCAAGGAGGTGCTACTGATCCCTCATAAAACACCCCAAGTCTTTCAAACTAATGGCATTTGTTTCTTGCCATCTATACGTTGGCTTTTGTCGGCAGGTTATTTTGCTTACGGCCATACCAACCTGAACACGCCCGATCTCGTCCGATCTCGGAAGCTAAGCAGGTTCGGGCCTGGTTAGTACTTGGATGGGAGACCGCCTGGGAATACCAGGTGCAGTAAGCAATTTGCACAGCAAGGAGGTGCTACTGATCCCTCATAAAACACCCCAAGTCTTTCAAACTAATGGCATTTGTTTCTTGCCATCTATACGTTGGCTTTTGTCGGCAGGTTATTTTGCTTACGGCCATACCAACCTGAACACGCCCGATCTCGTCCGATCTCGGAAGCTAAGCAGGTTCGGGCCTGGTTAGTACTTGGATGGGAGACCGCCTGGGAATACCAGGTGCAGTAAGCAATTTGCACAGCAAGGAGGTGCTACTGATCCCTCATAAAACACCCCAAGTCTTTCAAACTAATGGCATTTGTTTCTTGCCATCTATACGTTGGCTTTTGTCGGCCGGTTATTTCGCTTACGGCCATACCAACCTGAACACGCCCGATCTCGTCCGATCTTGGAAGCTAAGCAGGTTCGGGCCTGGTTAGTACTTGGATGGGAGACCGCCTGGGAATACCAGGTGCAGTAAGCATTTTGCACAGCAAGGAGGTGCTACTG
>NC_140168.1:113262571-113300071 GCF_963971535.1 Notolepis coatsorum
CAGGTTATTTCGCTTACGGCCATACCAACCTGAACACGCCCGATCTCGTCCGATCTCGGAAGCTAACCTGGTTCGGGCCTTGTTAGTACTTGGATGGGAGACCGCCTGGGAATACCAGGTGCAGTAAGCATTTTGCACAGCAAGGAGGTGCTACTGATCCCTCATAAAACACCCCAAGTCTTTCAAACTAATGGCATTTGTTTCTTGCCATCTATACGTTGGCTTTTGTCGGCAGGTTATTTCGCTTACGCCCATACCAACCTGAACACGCCCCAACTCGTCCGATCTCGGAAGCTAAGCAGGTTCGGGCCTGGTTAGTACTTGGATGGGAGACCGCCTGGGAATACCAGGTGCAGTAAGCATTTTGCACAGCAAGGAGGTGCTACTGATCCCTCATAAAACACCCCAAGTCTTTCAAACTAATGGCATTTGTTTCTTGCCATCTATACGTTGGCTTTTGTCGGCAGGTTATTTTGCTTACGGCCATACCAACCTGAACACGCCCGATCTCGTCCGATCTCGGAAGCTAAGCAGGTTCGGGCCTGGTTAGTACTTGGATGGGAGACCGCCTGGGAATACCAGGTGCAGTAAGCAATTTGCACAGCAAGGAGGTGCTACTGATCCCTCATAAAACACCCCAAGTCTTTCAAACTAATGGCATTTGTTTCTTGCCATCTATACGTTGGCTTTTGTCGGCAGGTTATTTTGCTTACGGCCATACCAACCTGAACACGCCCGATCTCGTCCGATCTCGGAAGCTAAGCAGGTTCGGGCCTGGTGAGTACTTGGATGGGAGACCGCCTGGGAATACCAGGTGCAGTAAGCAATTTGCACAGCAAGGAGGTGCTACTGATCCCTCATAAAACACCCCAAGTCTTTCAAACTAATGGCATTTGTTTCTTGCCATCTATACGTTGGCTTTTGTCGGCAGGTTATTTTGCTTACGGCCATACCAACCTGAACACGCCCGATCTCGTCAGATCTTGGAAGCTAAGCAGGTTCGGGCCTGGTTAGTACTTGGATGGGAGACCGCCTGGGAATACCAGGTGCAGTAAGCATTTTGCACAGCAAGGAGGTGCTACTGATCCCTCATAAAACACCCCAAGTCTTTCAAACTAATGGCATTTGTTTCTTGCCATCTATACGTTGGCTTTTGTCGGCAGGTTATTTAGCTTACGGCCATACCAACCTGAACACGCCCGATCTCGTCCGATCTCGGAAGCTAAGCAGGTTCGGGCCTGGTTAGTACTTGGATGGGAGACCGCCTGGGAATACCAGGTGCAGTAAGCATTTTGCACAGCAAGGAGGTGCTACTGATCCCTCATAAAACACCCCAAGTCTTTCAAACTAATGGCATTTGTTTCTTGCCATCTATACGTTGGCTTTTGTCGGCAGGTTATTTCGCTTACGGCCATACCAACCTGAACACGCCCGATCTCGTCCGATCTCGGAAGCTAAGCAGGTTCGGGCCTGGTTAGTACTTGGATGGGAGACCGCCTGGGAATACCAGGTGCAGTAAGCATTTTATACAGCAAGGAGGTGCTACTGATCCCTCATAAAACACCCCAAGTCTTTCAAACTAATGACATTTGTTTCTTGCCATCTATACGTTGGCTTTTGTCGGCAGGTTATTTCGCTTACGGCCATACCAACCTGAACACGCCCGATCTTGTCCGATCTCGGAAGCTAAGCAGGTTCGGGCCTGGTTAGTACTTGGATGGGAGACCGCCTGGGAATACCAGGTGCAGTAAGCATTTTGCACAACAAGGAGGTGCTACTGATCCCTCATAAAACACCCCAAGTCTTTCAAACTAATGGCATTTGTTTCTTGCCATCTATACGTTGGCTTTTGTCGGCAGGTTATTTCGCTTACGGCCATACCAACCTGAACACGCCCGATCTCGTCCGATCTCGGAAGCTAAGCAGTTTCGGGCCTGGTTAGTACTTGGATGGGAGACCGCCTGGGAATACCAGGTGCAGTAAGCATTTTGCACAGCAAGGAGGTGCTACTGATCTCTCATAAAACACCCCAAGTCTTTCAAACTAATGGCATTTGTTTCTTGCCATCTATACGTTGGCTTTTGTCGGCAGGTTATTTTGCTTACGGCCATACCAACCTGAACACGCCCGATCTCGTCCGATCTCGGAAGCTAAGCAGGTTCGGGCCTGGTTAGTACTTGGATGGGAGACCGCCTGGGAATACCAGGTGCAGTAAGCAATTTGCACAGCAAGGAGGTGCTACTGATCCCTCATAAAACACCCCAAGTCTTTCAAACTAATGGCATTTGTTTCTTGCCATCTATACGTTGGCTTTTGTCGGCAGGTTATTTCGCTTACGGCCATACCAACCTGAACACGCCCGATCTTGTCCGATCTCGGAAGCTAAGCAGGTTCGGGCCTGGTTAGTACTTGGATGGGAGACCGCCTGGGAATACCAGGTGCAGTAAGCATTTTGCACAACAAGGAGGTGCTACTGATCCCTCATAAAACACCCCAAGTCTTTCAAACTAATGGCATTTGTTTCTTGCCATCTATACGTTGGCTTTTGTCGGCAGGTTATCTCGCTTACGGCCATACCAACCTGAACACGCCCGATCTCGTCCGATCTCGGAAGCTAAGCAGTTTCGGGCCTGGTTAGTACTTGGATGGGAGACCGCCTGGGAATACCAGGTGCAGTAAGCATTTTGCACAGCAAGGAGGTGCTACTGATCTCTCATAAAACACCCCAAGTCTTTCAAACTAATGGCATTTGTTTCTTGCCATCTATACGTTGGCTTTTGTCGGCAGGTTATTTCGCTTACGGCCATACCAACCTGAACACGCCCGATCTCGTCCGATCTCGGAAGCTAAGCAGGTTCGGGCCTGGTTAGTACTTGGATGGGAGACCGCCTGGGAATACCAGGTGCAGTAAGCATTTTGCACAGCAAGGAGGTGCTACTGATCCCTCATAAAACACCCCAAGTCTTTCAAACTAATGGCATTTGTTTCTTGCCATCTATACGTTGGCTTTTGTCGGCAGGTTATTTCGCTTACGGCCATACCAACCTGAACACGCCCGATCTCGTCCGATCTCGGAAGCTAACCTGGTTCGGGCCTTGTTAGTACTTGGATGGGAGACCGCCTGGGAATACCAGGTGCAGTAAGCATTTTGCACAGCAAGGAGGTGCTACTGATCCCTCATAAAACACCCCAAGTCTTTCAAACTAATGGCATTTGTTTCTTGCCATCTATACGTTGGCTTTTGTCGGCAGGTTATTTCGCTTACGCCCATACCAACCTGAACACGCCCCAACTCGTCCGATCTCGGAAGCTAAGCAGGTTCGGGCCTGGTTAGTACTTGGATGGGAGACCGCCTGGGAATACCAGGTGCAGTAAGCATTTTGCACAGCAAGGAGGTGCTACTGATCCCTCATAAAACACCCCAAGTCTTTCAAACTAATGGCATTTGTTTCTTGCCATCTATACGTTGGCTTTTGTCGGCAGGTTATTTTGCTTACGGCCATACCAACCTGAACACGCCCGATCTCGTCCGATCTCGGAAGCTAAGCAGGTTCGGGCCTGGTTAGTACTTGGATGGGAGACCGCCTGGGAATACCAGGTGCAGTAAGCAATTTGCACAGCAAGGAGGTGCTACTGATCCCTCATAAAACACCCCAAGTCTTTCAAACTAATGGCATTTGTTTCTTGCCATCTATACGTTGGCTTTTGTCGGCAGGTTATTTTGCTTACGGCCATACCAACCTGAACACGCCCGATCTCGTCCGATCTCGGAAGCTAAGCAGGTTCGGGCCTGGTGAGTACTTGGATGGGAGACCGCCTGGGAATACCAGGTGCAGTAAGCAATTTGCACAGCAAGGAGGTGCTACTGATCCCTCATAAAACACCCCAAGTCTTTCAAACTAATGGCATTTGTTTCTTGCCATCTATACGTTGGCTTTTGTCGGCAGGTTATTTTGCTTACGGCCATACCAACCTGAACACGCCCGATCTCGTCAGATCTTGGAAGCTAAGCAGGTTCGGGCCTGGTTAGTACTTGGATGGGAGACCGCCTGGGAATACCAGGTGCAGTAAGCATTTTGCACAGCAAGGAGGTGCTACTGATCCCTCATAAAACACCCCAAGTCTTTCAAACTAATGGCATTTGTTTCTTGCCATCTATACGTTGGCTTTTGTCGGCAGGTTATTTAGCTTACGGCCATACCAACCTGAACACGCCCGATCTCGTCCGATCTCGGAAGCTAAGCAGGTTCGGGCCTGGTTAGTACTTGGATGGGAGACCGCCTGGGAATACCAGGTGCAGTAAGCATTTTGCACAGCAAGGAGGTGCTACTGATCCCTCATAAAACACCCCAAGTCTTTCAAACTAATGGCATTTGTTTCTTGCCATCTATACGTTGGCTTTTGTCGGCAGGTTATTTCGCTTACGGCCATACCAACCTGAACACGCCCGATCTCGTCCGATCTCGGAAGCTAAGCAGGTTCGGGCCTGGTTAGTACTTGGATGGGAGACCGCCTGGGAATACCAGGTGCAGTAAGCATTTTATACAGCAAGGAGGTGCTACTGATCCCTCATAAAACACCCCAAGTCTTTCAAACTAATGACATTTGTTTCTTGCCATCTATACGTTGGCTTTTGTCGGCAGGTTATTTCGCTTACGGCCATACCAACCTGAACACGCCCGATCTTGTCCGATCTCGGAAGCTAAGCAGGTTCGGGCCTGGTTAGTACTTGGATGGGAGACCGCCTGGGAATACCAGGTGCAGTAAGCATTTTGCACAACAAGGAGGTGCTACTGATCCCTCATAAAACACCCCAAGTCTTTCAAACTAATGGCATTTGTTTCTTGCCATCTATACGTTGGCTTTTGTCGGCAGGTTATTTAGCTTACGGCCATACCAACCTGAACACGCCCGATCTCGTCCGATCTCGGAAGCTAAGCAGTTTCGGGCCTGGTTAGTACTTGGATGGGAGACCGCCTGGGAATACCAGGTGCAGTAAGCATTTTGCACAGCAAGGAGGTGCTACTGATCCCTCATAAAACACCCCAAGTCTTTCAAACTAATGGCATTTGTTTCTTGCCATCTATACGTTGGCTTTTGTCGGCAGGTTATTTCGCTTACGGCCATACCAACCTGAACACGCCCGATCTCGTCCGATCTCGGAAGCTAAGCAGGTTCGGGCCTGGTTAGTACTTGGATGGGAGACCGCCTGGGAATACCAGGTGCAGTAAGCATTTTATACAGCAAGGAGGTGCTACTGATCCCTCATAAAACACCCCAAGTCTTTCAAACTAATGACATTTGTTTCTTGCCATCTATACGTTGGCTTTTGTCGGCAGGTTATTTCGCTTACGGCCATACCAACCTGAACACGCCCGATCTTGTCCGATCTCGGAAGCTAAGCAGTTCGGGCCTGGTTAGTACTTGGATGGGAGACCGCCTGGGAATACCAGGTGCAGTAAGCATTTTGCACAACAAGGAGGTGCTACTGATCCCTCATAAAACACCCCAAGTCTTTCAAACTAATGGCATTTGTTTCTTGCCATCTATACGTTGGCTTTTGTCGGCAGGTTATTTCGCTTACGGCCATACCAACCTGAACACGCCCGATCTCGTCCGATCTCGGAAGCTAAGCAGTTTCGGGCCTGGTTAGTACTTGGATGGGAGACCGCCTGGGAATACCAGGTGCAGTAAGCATTTTGCACAGCAAGGAGGTGCTACTGATCCCTCATAAAACACCCCAAGTCTTTCAAACTAATGGCATTTGTTTCTTGCCATCTATACGTTGGCTTTTGTCGGCAGGTTATTTCGCTTACGGCCATACCAACCTGAACACGCCCGATCTCGTCCGATCTCAGAAGCTAAGCAGGTTTGGGCCTGGTTAGTACTTGGATGGGAGACCGCCTGGGAATACCAGGTGCAGTAAGCATTTTGCACAGCAAGGAGGTGCTACTGATCCCTCATAAAACACCCCAAGTCTTTCAAACTAATGGCATTTGTTTCTTGCCATCTATACGTTGGCTTTTGTCGGCAGGTTATTTCGCTTACGGCCATACCAACCTGAACACGCCCGATCTCGTCCGATCTCGGAAGCTAAGCAGGTTCGGGCCTGGTTAGTACTTGGATGGGAGACCGCCTGGGAATACCAGGTGCAGTAAGAAATTTGCACAGCAAGGAGGTGCTACTGATCCCTCATAAAACACCCCAAGTCTTTCAAACTAATGGCATTTGTTTCTTGCCATCTATACGTTGGCTTTTGTCGGCAGGTTATTTTGCTTACGGCCATACCAACCTGAACACGCCCGATCTCGTCCGATCTCGGAAGCTAAGCAGGTTCGGGCCTGGTGAGTACTTGGATGGGAGACCGCCTGGGAATACCAGGTGCAGTAAGCAATTTGCACAGCAAGGAGGTGCTACTGATCCCTCATAAAACACCCCAAGTCTTTCAAACTAATGGCATTTGTTTCTTGCCATCTATACGTTGGCTTTTGTCGGCAGGTTATTTCGCTTACGGCCATACCAACCTGAACACGCCCGATCTCGTCAGATCTTGGAAGCTAAGCAGGTTCGGGCCTGGTTAGTACTTGGATGGGAGACCGCCTGGGAATACCAGGTGCAGTAAGCATTTTGCACAGCAAGGAGGTGCTACTGATCCCTCATAAAACACCCCAAGTCTTTCAAACTAATGGCATTTGTTTCTTGCCATCTATACGTTGGCTTTTGTCGGCAGGTTATTTAGCTTACGGCCATACCAACCTGAACACGCCCGATCTCGTCCGATCTCGGAAGCTAAGCAGGTTCGGGCCTGGTTAGTACTTGGATGGGAGACCGCCTGGGAATACCAGGTGCAGTAAGCATTTTGCACAGCAAGGAGGTGCTACTGATCCCTCATAAAACACCCCAAGTCTTTCAAACTAATGGCATTTGTTTCTTGCCATCTATACGTTGGCTTTTGTCGGCAGGTTATTTCGCTTACGGCCATACCAACCTGAACACGCCCGATCTCGTCCGATCTCGGAAGCTAAGCAGGTTCGGGCCTGGTTAGTACTTGGATGGGAGACCGCCTGGGAATACCAGGTGCAGTAAGCATTTTATACAGCAAGGAGGTGCTACTGATCCCTCATAAAACACCCCAAGTCTTTCAAACTAATGACATTTGTTTCTTGCCATCTATACGTTGGCTTTTGTCGGCAGGTTATTTCGCTTACGGCCATACCAACCTGAACACGCCCGATCTTGTCCGATCTCGGAAGCTAAGCAGGTTCGGGCCTGGTTAGTACTTGGATGGGAGACCGCCTGGGAATACCAGGTGCAGTAAGCATTTTGCACAACAAGGAGGTGCTACTGATCCCTCATAAAACACCCCAAGTCTTTCAAACTAATGGCATTTGTTTCTTGCCATCTATACGTTGGCTTTTGTCGGCAGGTTATTTAGCTTACGGCCATACCAACCTGAACACGCCCGATCTCGTCCGATCTCGGAAGCTAAGCAGTTTCGGGCCTGGTTAGTACTTGGATGGGAGACCGCCTGGGAATACCAGGTGCAGTAAGCATTTTGCACAGCAAGGAGGTGCTACTGATCCCTCATAAAACACCCCAAGTCTTTCAAACTAATGGCATTTGTTTCTTGCCATCTATACGTTGGCTTTTGTCGGCAGGTTATTTCGCTTACGGCCATACCAACCTGAACACGCCCGATCTCGTCCGATCTCGGAAGCTAAGCAGGTTCGGGCCTGGTTAGTACTTGGATGGGAGACCGCCTGGGAATACCAGGTGCAGTAAGCATTTTATACAGCAAGGAGGTGCTACTGATCCCTCATAAAACACCCCAAGTCTTTCAAACTAATGACATTTGTTTCTTGCCATCTATACGTTGGCTTTTGTCGGCAGGTTATTTCGCTTACGGCCATACCAACCTGAACACGCCCGATCTTGTCCGATCTCGGAAGCTAAGCAGTTCGGGCCTGGTTAGTACTTGGATGGGAGACCGCCTGGGAATACCAGGTGCAGTAAGCATTTTGCACAACAAGGAGGTGCTACTGATCCCTCATAAAACACCCCAAGTCTTTCAAACTAATGGCATTTGTTTCTTGCCATCTATACGTTGGCTTTTGTCGGCAGGTTATTTCGCTTACGGCCATACCAACCTGAACACGCCCGATCTCGTCCGATCTCGGAAGCTAAGCAGTTTCGGGCCTGGTTAGTACTTGGATGGGAGACCGCCTGGGAATACCAGGTGCAGTAAGCATTTTGCACAGCAAGGAGGTGCTACTGATCCCTCATAAAACACCCCAAGTCTTTCAAACTAATGGCATTTGTTTCTTGCCATCTATACGTTGGCTTTTGTCGGCAGGTTATTTCGCTTACGGCCATACCAACCTGAACACGCCCGATCTCGTCCGATCTCGGAAGCTAAGCAGGTTTGGGCCTGGTTAGTACTTGGATGGGAGACCGCCTGGGAATACCAGGTGCAGTAAGCATTTTGCACAGCAAGGAGGTGCTACTGATCCCTCATAAAACACCCCAAGTCTTTCAAACTAATGGCATTTGTTTCTTGCCATCTATACGTTGGCTTTTGTCGGCAGGTTATTTCGCTTACGGCCATACCAACCTGAACACGCCCGATCTCGTCCGATCTCGGAAGCTAACCTGGTTCGGGCCTTGTTAGTACTTGGATGGGAGACCGCCTGGGAATACCAGGTGCAGTAAGCATTTTGCACAGCAAGGAGGTGCTACTGATCCCTCATAAAACACCCCAAGTCTTTCAAACTAATGGCATTTGTTTCTTGCCATCTATACGTTGGCTTTTGTCGGCAGGTTTTTTCGCTTACGCCCATACCAACCTGAACACGCCCCAACTCGTCCGATCTCGGAAGCTAAGCAGGTTCGGGCCTGGTTAGTACTTGGATGGGAGACCGCCTGGGAATACCAGGTGCAGTAAGCATTTTGCACAGCAAGGAGGTGCTACTGATCCCTCATAAAACACCCCAAGTCTTTCAAACTAATGGCATTTGTTTCTTGCCATCTATACGTTGGCTTTTGTCGGCAGGTTATTTTGCTTACGGCCATACCAACCTGAACACGCCCGATCTCGTCCGATCTCGGAAGCTAAGCAGGTTCGGGCCTGGTTAGTACTTGGATGGGAGACCGCCTGGGAATACCAGGTGCAGTAAGCAATTTGCACAGCAAGGAGGTGCTACTGATCCCTCATAAAACACCCCAAGTCTTTCAAACTAATGGCATTTGTTTCTTGCCATCTATACGTTGGCTTTTGTCGGCAGGTTATTTTGCTTACGGCCATACCAACCTGAACACGCCCGATCTCGTCCGATCTCGGAAGCTAAGCAGGTTCGGGCCTGGTTAGTACTTGGATGGGAGACCGCCTGGGAATACCAGGTGCAGTAAGCAATTTGCACAGCAAGGAGGTGCTACTGATCCCTCATAAAACACCCCAAGTCTTTCAAACTAATGGCATTTGTTTCTTGCCATCTATACATTGGCTTTTGTCGGCAGGTTATTTCGCTTACGGCCATACCAACCTGAACACGCCCGATCTCGTCCGATCTCGGAAGCTAAGCAGGTTCAGGCCTGGTTAGTACTTGGATGGGAGACCGCCTGGGAATACCAGGTGCAGTAAGCAATTTGCACAGCAAGGAGGTGCTACTGATCCCTCATAAAACACCCCAAGTCTTTCAAACTAATGGCATTTGTTTCTTGCCATCTATACGTTGGCTTTTGTCGGCAGGTTATTTCGCTTACGGCCATACCAACCTGAACACGCCCGATCTCGTCCGATCTCGGAAGCTAAGCAGGTTCGGGCCTGGTTAGTACTTGGATGGGAGACCGCCTGGGAATACCAGGTGCAGTAAGCATTTTGCACAGCAAGGAGGTGCTACTGATCCCTCATAAAACACCCCAAGTCTTTCAAACTAATGACATTTGTTTCTTGCCATCTATACGTTGGCTTTTGTCGGCAGGTTATTTCGCTTACGGCCATACCAACCTGAACACGCCCGATCTCGTCCGATCTCGGAAGCTAAGCAGGTTCGGGCCTGGTTAGTACTTGGATGGGAGACCGCCTGGGAATACCAGGTGCAGTAATCATTTTATACAGCAAGGAGGTGCTACTGATCCCTCATAAAACACCCCAAGTCTTTCAAACTAATGGCATTTGTTTCTTGCCATCTATACGTTGGCTTTTGTCGGCAGGTTATTTCGCTTACGGCCATACCAACCTGAACACGCCCGATCTCGGAAGCTAAGCAGGTTCGGGCCTGGTTAGTACTTGGATGGGAGACCGCCTGGGAATACCAGGTGCAGTAAGCAATTTGCACAGCAAGGAGGTGCTACTGATCCCTCATAAAACACCCCAAGTCTTTCAAACTAATGGCATTTGTTTCTTGCCATCTATACGTTGGCTTTTGTCGGCAGGTTATTTCGCTTACGGCCATACCAACCTGAACACGCCCGATCTCGTACGATCTCGGAAGCTAAGCAGGTTCGGGCCTGGTTAGTACTTGGATGGGAGACCGCCTGGGAATACCAGGTGCAGTAAGCATTTTGCACAGCAAGGAGGTGCTACTGATCCCTCATAAAACACCCCAAGTCTTTCAAACTAATGACATTTGTTTCTTGCCATCTATACGTTGGCTTTTGTCGGCAGGTTATTTCGCTTACGGCCATACCAACCTGAACACGCCCGATCTCGTCCGATCTCGGAAGCTAAGCAGGTTCGGGCCTGGTTAGTACTTGGATGGGAGACCGCCTGGGAATACCAGGTGCAGTAATCATTTTATACAGCAAGGAGGTGCTACTGATCCCTCATAAAACACCCCAAGTCTTTCAAACTAATGGCATTTGTTTCTTGCCATCTATACGTTGGCTTTTGTCGGCAGGTTATTTCGCTTACGGCCATACCAACCTGAACACGCCCGATCTCGGAAGCTAAGCAGGTTCGGGCCTGGTTAGTACTTGGATGGGAGACCGCCTGGGAATACCAGGTGCAGTAAGCATTTTGCACAGCAAGGAGGTGCTACTGATCCCTCATAAAACACCCCAAGTCTTTCAAACTAATGGCATTTGTTTCTTGCCATCTATATGTTGGCTTTTGTCGGCAGGTTAATTCGCTTACGGCCATACCAACCTGAACACGCCCGATCTCGTCCGATCTCGGAAGCTAAGCAGGTTCGGGCCTGGTTAGTACTTGGATGGGAGACCGCCTGGGAATACCAGGTGCAGTAAGCATTTTATACAGCAAGGAGGTGCTACTGATCCCTCATAAAACACCCCAAGTCTTTCAAACTAATGACATTTGTTTCTTGCCATCTATATGTTGGCTTTTGTCGGCAGGTTATTTCGCTTACGGCCATACCAACCTGAACACGCCCGATCTTGTCCGATCTCGGAAGCTAAGCAGGTTCGGGCCTGGTTAGTACTTGGATGGGAGACCGCCTGGGAATACCAGGTGCAGTAAGCATTTTGCACAGCAAGGAGGTGCTACTGATCCCTCATAAAACACCCCAAGTCTTTCAAACTAATGGCATTTGTTTCTTGCCATCTATACGTTGGCTTTTGTCGGCAGGTTATTTCGCTTACGGCCATACCAACCTGAACACGCCCGATCTCATCCGATCTCGGAAGCTAAGCAGGTTCGGGCCTGGTTAGTACTTGGATGGGAGACCGCCTGGGAATACCAGGTGCAGTAAGCATTTTGCACAGCAAGGAGGTGCTACTGATCCCTCATAAAACACCCCAAGTCTTTCAAACTAATGGCATTTGTTTCTTGCCATCTATACGTTGGCTTTTGTCAGCACGTTATTTCGTTTACGGCCATACCAACCTGAACACGCCCGATCTCGTCCGATCTCGGAAGCTAAGCAGGTTCGGGCCTGGTTAGTACTTGGATGGGAGACCGCCTGGGAATACCAGGTGCAGTAAGCATTTTGCACAGCAAGGAGGTGCTACTGATCCCTCATAAAACACCCCAAGTATTTCAAACTAATGGCATTTGTTTCTTGCCATCTATACGTTGGCTTTTGTCGGCAGGTTATTTCGCTTACGGCCATACCAACCTGAACACGTCAGATCTCGGAAGCTAAGCAGGTTCGGGCCTGGTTAGTACTTGGATGGGAGACCGCCTGGGAATACCAGGTGCAGTAAGCATTTTGCACAGCAAGGAGGTGCTACTGATCCCTCATAAAACACCCCAAGTCTTTCAAACTAATGGCATTTGTTTCTTGCCATCTATACGTTGGCTTTTGTCGGCAGGTTATTTAGCTTACGGCCATACCAACCTGAACACGCCCGATCTCGTCCGATCTCGGAAGCTAAGCAGGTTCCGGCCTGGTTAGTACTTGGATGGGAGACCGCCTGGGAATACCAGGTGCAGTAAGCATTTTATACAGCAAGGAGGTGCTACTGATCCCTCATAAAACACCCCAAGTCTTTCAAACTAATGACATTTGTTTCTTGCCATCTATACGTTGGCTTTTGTCGGCAGGTTATTTCGCTTACGGCCATACCAACCTGAACACGCCCGATCTTGTCCGATCTCGGAAGCTAAGCAGGTTCGGGCCTGGTTAGTACTTGGATGGGAGACCGCCTGGGAATACCAGGTGCAGTAAGCATTTTGCACAACAAGGAGGTGCTACTGATCCCTCATAAAACACCCCAAGTCTTTCAAACTAATGGCATTTGTTTCTTGCCATCTATACGTTGGCTTTTGTCGGCAGGTTATTTTGCTTACGGCCATACCAACCTGAACACGCCCGATCTCGTCCGATCTCGGAAGCTAAGCAGGTTCGGGCCTGGTTAGTACTTGGATGGGAGACCGCCTGGGAATACCAGGTGCAGTAAGCAATTTGCACAGCAAGGAGGTGCTACTGATCCCTCATAAAACACCCCAAGTCTTTCAAACTAATGGCATTTGTTTCTTGCCATCTATACGTTGGCTTTTGTCGGCAGGTTATTTCGCTTACGGCCATACCAACCTGAACACGCCCGATCTCGGAAGCTAAGCAGGTTCGGGCCTGGTTAGTACTTGGATGGGAGACCGCCTGGGAATACCAGGTGCAGTAAGCAATTTGCACAGCAAGGAGGTGCTACTGATCCCTCATAAAACACCCCAAGTCTTTCAAACTAATGGCATTTGTTTCTTGCCATCTATACGTTGGCTTTTGTCGGCAGGTTATTTCGCTTACGGCCATACCAACCTGAACACGCCCGATCTCGTACGATCTCGGAAGCTAAGCAGGTTCGGGCCTGGTTAGTACTTGGATGGGAGACCGCCTGGGAATACCAGGTGCAGTAAGCATTTTGCACAGCAAGGAGGTGCTACTGATCCCTCATAAAACACCCCAAGTCTTTCAAACTAATGACATTTGTTTCTTGCCATCTATACGTTGGCTTTTGTCGGCAGGTTATTTCGCTTACGGCCATACCAACCTGAACACGCCCGATCTCGTCCGATCTCGGAAGCTAAGCAGGTTCGGGCCTGGTTAGTACTTGGATGGGAGACCGCCTGGGAATACCAGGTGCAGTAATCATTTTATACAGCAAGGAGGTGCTACTGATCCCTCATAAAACACCCCAAGTCTTTCAAACTAATGGCATTTGTTTCTTGCCATCTATACGTTGGCTTTTGTCGGCAGGTTATTTCGCTTACGGCCATACCAACCTGAACACGCCCGATCTCGGAAGCTAAGCAGGTTCGGGCCTGGTTAGTACTTGGATGGGAGACCGCCTGGGAATACCAGGTGCAGTAAGCATTTTGCACAGCAAGGAGGTGCTACTGATCCCTCATAAAACACCCCAAGTCTTTCAAACTAATGGCATTTGTTTCTTGCCATCTATATGTTGGCTTTTGTCGGCAGGTTAATTCGCTTACGGCCATACCAACCTGAACACGCCCGATCTCGTCCGATCTCGGAAGCTAAGCAGGTTCGGGCCTGGTTAGTACTTGGATGGGAGACCGCCTGGGAATACCAGGTGCAGTAAGCATTTTATACAGCAAGGAGGTGCTACTGATCCCTCATAAAACACCCCAAGTCTTTCAAACTAATGACATTTGTTTCTTGCCATCTATATGTTGGCTTTTGTCGGCAGGTTATTTCGCTTACGGCCATACCAACCTGAACACGCCCGATCTTGTCCGATCTCGGAAGCTAAGCAGGTTCGGGCCTGGTTAGTACTTGGATGGGAGACCGCCTGGGAATACCAGGTGCAGTAAGCATTTTGCACAGCAAGGAGGTGCTACTGATCCCTCATAAAACACCCCAAGTCTTTCAAACTAATGGCATTTGTTTCTTGCCATCTATACGTTGGCTTTTGTCGGCAGGTTATTTCGCTTACGGCCATACCAACCTGAACACGCCCGATCTCATCCGATCTCGGAAGCTAAGCAGGTTCGGGCCTGGTTAGTACTTGGATGGGAGACCGCCTGGGAATACCAGGTGCAGTAAGCAATTTGCACAGCAAGGAGGTGCTACTGATCCCTCATAAAACACCCCAAGTCTTTCAAACTAATGGCATTTGTTTCTTGCCATCTATACGTTGGCTTTTGTCGGCAGGTTATTTCGCTTACGGCCATACCAACCTGAACACGCCCGATCTCGTACGATCTCGGAAGCTAAGCAGGTTCGGGCCTGGTTAGTACTTGGATGGGAGACCGCCTGGGAATACCAGGTGCAGTAAGCATTTTGCACAGCAAGGAGGTGCTACTGATCCCTCATAAAACACCCCAAGTCTTTCAAACTAATGACATTTGTTTCTTGCCATCTATACGTTGGCTTTTGTCGGCAGGTTATTTCGCTTACGGCCATACCAACCTGAACACGCCCGATCTCGTCCGATCTCGGAAGCTAAGCAGGTTCGGTCCTGGTTAGTACTTGGATGGGAGACCGCCTGGGAATACCAGGTGCAGTAATCATTTTATACAGCAAGGAGGTGCTACTGATCCCTCATAAAACACCCCAAGTCTTTCAAACTAATGGCATTTGTTTCTTGCCATCTATACGTTGGCTTTTGTCGGCAGGTTATTTCGCTTACGGCCATACCAACCTGAACACGCCCGATCTCGGAAGCTAAGCAGGTTCGGGCCTGGTTAGTACTTGGATGGGAGACCGCCTGGGAATACCAGGTGCAGTAAGCATTTTGCACAGCAAGGAGGTGCTACTGATCCCTCATAAAACACCCCAAGTCTTTCAAACTAATGGCATTTGTTTCTTGCCATCTATATGTTGGCTTTTGTCGGCAGGTTAATTCGCTTACGGCCATACCAACCTGAACACGCCCGATCTCGTCCGATCTCGGAAGCTAAGCAGGTTCGGGCCTGGTTAGTACTTGGATGGGAGACCGCCTGGGAATACCAGGTGCAGTAAGCATTTTATACAGCAAGGAGGTGCTACTGATCCCTCATAAAACACCCCAAGTCTTTCAAACTAATGACATTTGTTTCTTGCCATCTATATGTTGGCTTTTGTCGGCAGGTTATTTCGCTTACGGCCATACCAACCTGAACACGCCCGATCTTGTCCGATCTCGGAAGCTAAGCAGGTTCGGGCCTGGTTAGTACTTGGATGGGAGACCGCCTGGGAATACCAGGTGCAGTAAGCATTTTGCACAGCAAGGAGGTGCTACTGATCCCTCATAAAACACCCCAAGTCTTTCAAACTAATGGCATTTGTTTCTTGCCATCTATACGTTGGCTTTTGTCGGCAGGTTATTTCGCTTACGGCCATACCAACCTGAACACGCCCGATCTCATCCGATCTCGGAAGCTAAGCAGGTTCGGGCCTGGTTAGTACTTGGATGGGAGACCGCCTGGGAATACCAGGTGCAGTAAGCATTTTGCACAGCAAGGAGGTGCTACTGATCCCTCATAAAACACCCCAAGTCTTTCAAACTAATGGCATTTGTTTCTTGCCATCTATACGTTGGCTTTTGTCGGCACGTTATTTCGTTTACGGCCATACCAACCTGAACACGCCCGATCTCGTCCGATCTCGGAAGCTAAGCAGGTTCGGGCCTGGTTAGTACTTGGATGGGAGACCGCCTGGGAATACCAGGTGCAGTAAGCATTTTGCACAGCAAGGAGGTGCTACTGATCCCTCATAAAACACCCCAAGTATTTCAAACTAATGGCATTTGTTTCTTGCCATCTATACGTTGGCTTTTGTCGGCAGGTTATTTCGCTTACGGCCATACCAACCTGAACACGTCAGATCTCGGAAGCTAAGCAGGTTCGGGCCTGGTTAGTACTTGGATGGGAGACCGCCTGGGAATACCAGGTGCAGTAAGCATTTTGCACAGCAAGGAGGTGCTACTGATCCCTCATAAAACACCCCAAGTCTTTCAAACTAATGGCATTTGTTTCTTGCCATCTATACGTTGGCTTTTGTCGGCAGGTTATTTCGCTTACGGCCATACCAACCTGAACACGCCCGATCTCGTCCGATCTCGGAAGCTAAGCAGGTTCCGGCCTGGTTAGTACTTGGATGGGAGACCGCCTGGGAATACCAGGTGCAGTAAGCATTTTATACAGCAAGGAGGTGCTACTGATCCCTCATAAAACACCCCAAGTCTTTCAAACTAATGACATTTGTTTCTTGCCATCTATACGTTGGCTTTTGTCGGCAGGTTATTTCGCTTACGGCCATACCAACCTGAACACGCCCGATCTTGTCCGATCTCGGAAGCTAAGCAGGTTCGGGCCTGGTTAGTACTTGGATGGGAGACCGCCTGGGAATACCAGGTGCAGTAAGCATTTTGCACAACAAGGAGGTGCTACTGATCCCTCATAAAACACCCCAAGTCTTTCAAACTAATGGCATTTGTTTCTTGCCATCTATACGTTGGCTTTTGTCGGCAGGTTATTTTGCTTACGGCCATACCAACCTGAACACGCCCGATCTCGTCCGATCTCGGAAGCTAAGCAGGTTCGGGCCTGGTTAGTACTTGGATGGGAGACCGCCTGGGAATACCAGGTGCAGTAAGCAATTTGCACAGCAAGGAGGTGCTACTGATCCCTCATAAAACACCCCAAGTCTTTCAAACTAATGGCATTTGTTTCTTGCCATCTATACGTTGGCTTTTGTCGGCAGGTTATTTCGCTTACGGCCATACCAACCTGAACACGCCCGATCTCGTCCGATCTCGGAAGCTAAGCAGGTTCAGGCCTTGTTAGTACTTGGATGGGAGACCGCCTGGGAATACCAGGTGCAGTAAGCAATTTGCACAGCAAGGAGGTGCTACTGATCCCTCATAAAACACCCCAAGTCTTTCAAACTAATGGCATTTGTTTCTTGCCATCTATACGTTGGCTTTTGTCGGCAGGTTATTTCGCTTACGGCCATACCAACCTGAACACGCCCGATCTCGTCCGATCTCGGAAGCTAAGCAGGTTCGGGCCTGGTTAGTACTTGGATGGGAGACCGCCTGGGAATACCAGGTGCAGTAAGCATTTTGCACAGCAAGGAGGTGCTACTGATCCCTCATAAAACACCCCAAGTCTTTCAAACTAATGACATTTGTTTCTTGCCATCTATACGTTGGCTTTTGTCGGCAGGTTATTTCGCTTACGGCCATACCAACCTGAACACGCCCGATCTCGTCCGATCTCGGAAGCTAAGCAGGTTCGGGCCTGGTTAGTACTTGGATGGGAGACCGCCTGGGAATACCAGGTGCAGTAATCATTTTATACAGCAAGGAGGTGCTACTGATCCCTCATAAAACACCCCAAGTCTTTCAAACTAATGGCATTTGTTTCTTGCCATCTATACGTTGGCTTTTGTCGGCAGGTTATTTCGCTTACGGCCATACCAACCTGAACACGCCCGATCTCGGAAGCTAAGCAGGTTCGGGCCTGGTTAGTACTTGGATGGGAGACCGCCTGGGAATACCAGGTGCAGTAAGCAATTTGCACAGCAAGGAGGTGCTACTGATCCCTCATAAAACACCCCAAGTCTTTCAAACTAATGGCATTTGTTTCTTGCCATCTATACGTTGGCTTTTGTCGGCAGGTTATTTCGCTTACGGCCATACCAACCTGAACACGCCCGATCTCGTACGATCTCGGAAGCTAAGCAGGTTCGGGCCTGGTTAGTACTTGGATGGGAGACCGCCTGGGAATACCAGGTGCAGTAAGCATTTTGCACAGCAAGGAGGTGCTACTGATCCCTCATAAAACACCCCAAGTCTTTCAAACTAATGACATTTGTTTCTTGCCATCTATACGTTGGCTTTTGTCGGCAGGTTATTTCGCTTACGGCCATACCAACCTGAACACGCCCGATCTCGTCCGATCTCGGAAGCTAAGCAGGTTCGGGCCTGGTTAGTACTTGGATGGGAGACCGCCTGGGAATACCAGGTGCAGTAATCATTTTATACAGCAAGGAGGTGCTACTGATCCCTCATAAAACACCCCAAGTCTTTCAAACTAATGGCATTTGTTTCTTGCCATCTATACGTTGGCTTTTGTCGGCAGGTTATTTCGCTTACGGCCATACCAACCTGAACACGCCCGATCTCGGAAGCTAAGCAGGTTCGGGCCTGGTTAGTACTTGGATGGGAGACCGCCTGGGAATACCAGGTGCAGTAAGCATTTTGCACAGCAAGGAGGTGCTACTGATCCCTCATAAAACACCCCAAGTCTTTCAAACTAATGGCATTTGTTTCTTGCCATCTATATGTTGGCTTTTGTCGGCAGGTTAATTCGCTTACGGCCATACCAACCTGAACACGCCCGATCTCGTCCGATCTCGGAAGCTAAGCAGGTTCGGGCCTGGTTAGTACTTGGATGGGAGACCGCCTGGGAATACCAGGTGCAGTAAGCATTTTATACAGCAAGGAGGTGCTACTGATCCCTCATAAAACACCCCAAGTCTTTCAAACTAATGACATTTGTTTCTTGCCATCTATATGTTGGCTTTTGTCGGCAGGTTATTTCGCTTACGGCCATACCAACCTGAACACGCCCGATCTTGTCCGATCTCGGAAGCTAAGCAGGTTCGGGCCTGGTTAGTACTTGGATGGGAGACCGCCTGGGAATACCAGGTGCAGTAAGCATTTTGCACAGCAAGGAGGTGCTACTGATCCCTCATAAAACACCCCAAGTCTTTCAAACTAATGGCATTTGTTTCTTGCCATCTATACGTTGGCTTTTGTCGGCAGGTTATTTCGCTTACGGCCATACCAACCTGAACACGCCCGATCTCATCCGATCTCGGAAGCTAAGCAGGTTCGGGCCTGGTTAGTACTTGGATGGGAGACCGCCTGGGAATACCAGGTGCAGTAAGCATTTTGCACAGCAAGGAGGTGCTACTGATCCCTCATAAAACACCCCAAGTCTTTCAAACTAATGGCATTTGTTTCTTGCCATCTATACGTTGGCTTTTGTCGGCACGTTATTTCGTTTACGGCCATACCAACCTGAACACGCCCGATCTCGTCCGATCTCGGAAGCTAAGCAGGTTCGGGCCTGGTTAGTACTTGGATGGGAGACCGCCTGGGAATACCAGGTGCAGTAAGCATTTTGCACAGCAAGGAGGTGCTACTGATCCCTCATAAAACACCCCAAGTATTTCAAACTAATGGCATTTGTTTCTTGCCATCTATACGTTGGCTTTTGTCGGCAGGTTATTTCGCTTATGGCCATACCAACCTGAACACGTCAGATCTCGGAAGCTAAGCAGGTTCGGGCCTGGTTAGTACTTGGATGGGAGACCGCCTGGGAATACCAGGTGCAGTAAGCATTTTGCACAGCAAGGAGGTGCTACTGATCCCTCATAAAACACCCCAAGTCTTTCAAACTAATGGCATTTGTTTCTTGCCATCTATACGTTGGCTTTTGTCGGCAGGTTATTTCGCTTACGGCCATACCAACCTGAACACGCCCGATCTCGTCCGATCTCGGAAGCTAAGCAGGTTCCGGCCTGGTTAGTACTTGGATGGGAGACCGCCTGGGAATACCAGGTGCAGTAAGCATTTTATACAGCAAGGAGGTGCTACTGATCCCTCATAAAACACCCCAAGTCTTTCAAACTAATGACATTTGTTTCTTGCCATCTATACGTTGGCTTTTGTCGGCAGGTTATTTCGCTTACGGCCATACCAACCTGAACACGCCCGATCTTGTCCGATCTCGGAAGCTAAGCAGGTTCGGGCCTGGTTAGTACTTGGATGGGAGACCGCCTGGGAATACCAGGTGCAGTAAGCATTTTGCACAACAAGGAGGTGCTACTGATCCCTCATAAAACACCCCAAGTCTTTCAAACTAATGGCATTTGTTTCTTGCCATCTATACGTTGGCTTTTGTCGGCAGGTTATTTAGCTTACGGCCATACCAACCTGAACACGCCCGATCTCGTCCGATCTCGGAAGCTAAGCAGTTTCGGGCCTGGTTAGTACTTGGATGGGAGACCGCCTGGGAATACCAGGTGCAGTAAGCATTTTGCACAGCAAGGAGGTGCTACTGATCCCTCATAAAACACCCCAAGTCTTTCAAACTAATGGCATTTGTTTCTTGCCATCTATACGTTGGCTTTTGTCGGCAGGTTATTTCGCTTACGGCCATACCAACCTGAACACGCCCGATCTCGTCCGATCTCGGAAGCTAAGCAGGTTCGGGCCTGGTTAGTACTTGGATGGGAGACCGCCTGGGAATACCAGGTGCAGTAAGCATTTTATACAGCAAGGAGGTGCTACTGATCCCTCATAAAACACCCCAAGTCTTTCAAACTAATGACATTTGTTTCTTGCCATCTATACGTTGGCTTTTGTCGGCAGGTTATTTCGCTTACGGCCATACCAACCTGAACACGCCCGATCTTGTCCGATCTCGGAAGCTAAGCAGTTCGGGCCTGGTTAGTACTTGGATGGGAGACCGCCTGGGAATACCAGGTGCAGTAAGCATTTTGCACAACAAGGAGGTGCTACTGATCCCTCATAAAACACCCCAAGTCTTTCAAACTAATGGCATTTGTTTCTTGCCATCTATACGTTGGCTTTTGTCGGCAGGTTATTTCGCTTACGGCCATACCAACCTGAACACGCCCGATCTCGTCCGATCTCGGAAGCTAAGCAGTTTCGGGCCTGGTTAGTACTTGGATGGGAGACCGCCTGGGAATACCAGGTGCAGTAAGCATTTTGCACAGCAAGGAGGTGCTACTGATCCCTCATAAAACACCCCAAGTCTTTCAAACTAATGGCATTTGTTTCTTGCCATCTATACGTTGGCTTTTGTCGGCAGGTTATTTCGCTTACGGCCATACCAACCTGAACACGCCCGATCTCGTCCGATCTCGGAAGCTAAGCAGGTTCGGGCCTGGTTAGTACTTGGATGGGAGACCGCCTGGGAATACCAGGTGCAGTAAGCATTTTGCACAGCAAGGAGGTGCTACTGATCCCTCATAAAACACCCCAAGTCTTTCAAACTAATGGCATTTGTTTCTTGCCATCTATACGTTGGCTTTTGTCGGCAGGTTATTTCGCTTACGGCCATACCAACCTGAACACGCCCGATCTCGTCCGATCTCGGAAGCTAACCTGGTTCGGGCCTTGTTAGTACTTGGATGGGAGACCGCCTGGGAATACCAGGTGCAGTAAGCATTTTGCACAGCAAGGAGGTGCTACTGATCCCTCATAAAACACCCCAAGTCTTTCAAACTAATGGCATTTGTTTCTTGCCATCTATACGTTGGCTTTTGTCGGCAGGTTTTTTCGCTTACGCCCATACCAACCTGAACACGCCCCAACTCGTCCGATCTCGGAAGCTAAGCAGGTTCGGGCCTGGTTAGTACTTGGATGGGAGACCGCCTGGGAATACCAGGTGCAGTAAGCATTTTGCACAGCAAGGAGGTGCTACTGATCCCTCATAAAACACCCCAAGTCTTTCAAACTAATGGCATTTGTTTCTTGCCATCTATACGTTGGCTTTTGTCGGCAGGTTATTTTGCTTACGGCCATACCAACCTGAACACGCCCGATCTTGTCCGATCTCGGAAGGTAAGCAGGTTCGGGCCTGGTTAGTACTTGGATGGGAGACCGCCTGGGAATACCAGGTGCAGTAAGCAATTTGCACAGCAAGGAGGTGCTACTGATCCCTCATAAAACACCCCAAGTCTTTCAAACTAATGGCATTTGTTTCTTGCCATCTATACGTTGGCTTTTGTCGGCAGGTTATTTTGCTTACGGCCATACCAACCTGAACACGCCCGATCTCGTCCGATCTCGGAAGCTAAGCAGGTTCGGGCCTGGTTAGTACTTGGATGGGAGACCGCCTGGGAATACCAGGTGCAGTAAGCAATTTGCACAGCAAGGAGGTGCTACTGATCCCTCATAAAACACCCCAAGTCTTTCAAACTAATGGCATTTGTTTCTTGCCATCTATACGTTGGCTTTTGTCGGCAGGTTATTTCGCTTACGGCCATACCAACCTGAACACGCCCGATCTCGTCCGATCTCGGAAGCTAAGCAGGTTCAGGCCTGGTTAGTACTTGGATGGGAGACCGCCTGGGAATACCAGGTGCAGTAAGCAATTTGCACAGCAAGGAGGTGCTACTGATCCCTCATAAAACACCCCAAGTCTTTCAAACTAATGGCATTTGTTTCTTGCCATCTATACGTTGGCTTTTGTCGGCAGGTTATTTCGCTTACGGCCATACCAACCTGAACACGCCCGATCTCGTCCGATCTCGGAAGCTAAGCAGGTTCGGGCCTGGTTAGTACTTGGATGGGAGACCGCCTGGGAATACCAGGTGCAGTAAGCATTTTGCACAGCAAGGAGGTGCTACTGATCCCTCATAAAACACCCCAAGTCTTTCAAACTAATGACATTTGTTTCTTGCCATCTATACGTTGGCTTTTGTCGGCAGGTTATTTCGCTTACGGCCATACCAACCTGAACACGCCCGATCTCGTCCGATCTCGGAAGCTAAGCAGGTTCGGGCCTGGTTAGTACTTGGATGGGAGACCGCCTGGGAATACCAGGTGCAGTAATCATTTTATACAGCAAGGAGGTGCTACTGATCCCTCATAAAACACCCCAAGTCTTTCAAACTAATGGCATTTGTTTCTTGCCATCTATACGTTGGCTTTTGTCGGCAGGTTATTTCGCTTACGGCCATACCAACCTGAACACGCCCGATCTCGGAAGCTAAGCAGGTTCGGGCCTGGTTAGTACTTGGATGGGAGACCGCCTGGGAATACCAGGTGCAGTAAGCAATTTGCACAGCAAGGAGGTGCTACTGATCCCTCATAAAACACCCCAAGTCTTTCAAACTAATGGCATTTGTTTCTTGCCATCTATACGTTGGCTTTTGTCGGCAGGTTATTTCGCTTACGGCCATACCAACCTGAACACGCCCGATCTCGTACGATCTCGGAAGCTAAGCAGGTTCGGGCCTGGTTAGTACTTGGATCGGAGACCGCCTGGGAATACCAGGTGCAGTAAGCATTTTGCACAGCAAGGAGGTGCTACTGATCCCTCATAAAACACCCCAAGTCTTTCAAACTAATGACATTTGTTTCTTGCCATCTATACGTTGGCTTTTGTCGGCAGGTTATTTCGCTTACGGCCATACCAACCTGAACACGCCCGATCTCGTCCGATCTCGGAAGCTAAGCAGGTTCGGGCCTGGTTAGTACTTGGATGGGAGACCGCCTGGGAATACCAGGTACAGTAATCATTTTATACAGCAAGGAGGTGCTACTGATCCCTCATAAAACACCCCAAGTCTTTCAAACTAATGGCATTTGTTTCTTGCCATCTATACGTTGGCTTTTGTCGGCAGGTTATTTCGCTTACGGCCATACCAACCTGAACACGCCCGATCTCGGAAGCTAAGCAGGTTCGGGCCTGGTTAGTACTTGGATGGGAGACCGCCTGGGAATACCAGGTGCAGTAAGCATTTTGCACAGCAAGGAGGTGCTACTGATCCCTCATAAAACACCCCAAGTCTTTCAAACTAATGGCATTTGTTTCTTGCCATCTATATGTTGGCTTTTGTCGGCAGGTTAATTCGCTTACGGCCATACCAACCTGAACACGCCCGATCTTGTCCGATCTCGGAAGCTAAGCAGGTTCGGGCCTGGTTAGTACTTGGATGGGAGACCGCCTGGGAATACCAGGTGCAGTAAGCATTTTGCACAGCAAGGAGGTGCTACTGATCCCTCATAAAACACCCCAAGTTTTTCAAACTAATGGCATTTGTTTCTTGCCATCTATACGTTGGCTTTTGTCGGCAGGTTATTTCGCTTACGGCCATACCAACCTGAACACGCCCGATCTCATCCGATCTCGGAAGCTAAGCAGGTTCGGGCCTGGTTAGTACTTGGATGGGAGACCGCCTGGGAATACCAGGTGCAGTAAGCATTTTGCACAGCAAGGAGGTGCTACTGATCCCTCATAAAACACCCCAAGTCTTTCAAACTAATGGCATTTGTTTCTTGCCATCTATACGTTGGCTTTTGTCGGCACGTTATTTCGTTTACGGCCATACCAACCTGAACACGCCCGATCTCGTCCGATCTCGGAAGCTAAGCAGGTTCGGGCCTGGTTAGTACTTGGATGGGAGACCGCCTGGGAATACCAGGTGCAGTAAGCATTTTGCACAGCAAGGAGGTGCTACTGATCCCTCATAAAACACCCCAAGTATTTCAAACTAATGGCATTTGTTTCTTGCCATCTATACGTTGGCTTTTGTCGGCAGGTTATTTCGCTTACGGCCATACCAACCTGAACACGTCAGATCTCGGAAGCTAAGCAGGTTCGGGCCTGGTTAGTACTTGGATGGGAGACCGCCTGGGAATACCAGGTGCAGTAAGCATTTTGCACAGCAAGGAGGTGCTACTGATCCCTCATAAAACACCCCAAGTCTTTCAAACTAATGGCATTTGTTTCTTGCCATCTATACGTTGGCTTTTGTCGGCAGGTTATTTCGCTTACGGCCATACCAACCTGAACACGCCCGATCTCGTCCGATCTCGGAAGCTAAGCAGGTTCCGGCCTGGTTAGTACTTGGATGGGAGACCGCCTGGGAATACCAGGTGCAGTAAGCATTTTGCACAGCAAGGAGGTGCTACTGATTCCTCATAAAACACCCCAAGTCTTTCAAACTAATGGGATTTGTTTCTTGCCATCTATACGTTGGCTTTTGTCGGCAGGTTATTTCGCTTACGGCCATACCAACCTGAACATGCCCGATCTCGTCCGATCTCTGAAGCTAAACAGGTTCGGGCCTGGTTAGTACTTGGATGGGAGACCGCCCTGGAATACCAGGTGCAGTAAGCATTTTGCACAGCAAGGAGGTGCTACTGATCCCTCATAAAACACCCCAAGTCTTTCAAACTAATGGCATTTGTTTCTTGCCATCTATACGTTGGCTTTTGTCCGCAGGTTATTTAGCTTACGGCCATACCAACCTGAACACGCCCGATCTCGTCCGATCTCGGAAGCTAAGCAGGTTCGGGCCTGGTTAGTACTTGGATGGGAGACCGCCTGGGAATACCAGGTGCAGTAAGCATTTTGCACAGCAAGGAGGTGCTACTGATCCCTCATAAAACACCCCAAGTCTTTCAAACTAATGGCATTTGTTTCTTGCCATCTATACGTTGGCTTTTGTCGGCAGGTTATTTCGCTTACGCCCATACCAACCTGAACACGCCCCAACTCGTCCGATCTCAGAAGCTAAGCAGGTTCGGGCCTGGTTAGTACTTGGATGGGAGACCGCCTGGGAATACCAGGTGCAGTAAGCATTTTGCACAGCAAGGAGGTGCTACTGATCCCTCATAAAACACCCCAAGTCTTTCAAACTAATGGCATTTGTTTCTTGCCATCTATACGTTGGCTTTTGTCGGCAGGTTATTTTGCTTACGGCCATACCAACCTGAACACGCCCGATCTCGTCCGATCTCGGAAGCTAAGCAGGTTCGGGCCTGGTTAGTACTTGGATGGGAGACCGCCTGGGAATACCAGGTGCAGTAAGCAATTTGCACAGCAAGGAGGTGCTACTGATCCCTCATAAAACACCCCAAGTCTTTCAAAATAATGGCATTTGTTTCTTGCCATCTATACGTTGGCTTTTGTCGGCAGGTTATTTTGCTTACGGCCATACCAACCTGAACACGCCCGATCTCGTCCGATCTCGGAAGCTAAGCAGGTTCGGGCCTGGTTAGTACTTGGATGGGAGACCGCCTGGGAATACCAGGTGCAGTAAGCAATTTGCACAGCAAGGAGGTGCTACTGATCCCTCATAAAACACCCCAAGTCTTTCAAACTAATGGCATTTGTTTCTTGCCATCTATACGTTGGCTTTTGTCGGCAGGTTATTTCGCTTACGGCCATACCAACCTGAACACGCCCGATCTCGTCCGATCTCGGAAGCTAAGCAGGTTCGGGCCTGGTTAGTACTTGGATGGGAGACCGCCTGGGAATACCAGGTGCAGTAAGCAATTTGCACAGCAAGGAGGTGCTACTGATCCCTCATAAAACACCCCAAGTCTTTCAAACTAATGGCATTTGTTTCTTGCCATCTATACGTTGGCTTTTGTCGGCAGGTTATTTCGCTTACGGCCATACCAACCTGAACACGCCCGATCTCATCCGATCTCGGAAGCTAAGCAGGTTCGGGCCTGGTTAGTACTTGGATGGGAGACCGCCTGGGAATACCAGGTGCAGTAAGCATTTTGCACAGCAAGGAGGTGCTACTGATCCCTCATAAAACACCCCAAGTCTTTCAAACTAATGACATTTGTTTCTTGCCATCTATACGTTGGCTTTTGTCGGCAGGTTATTTCGCTTACGGCCATACCAACCTGAACACGCCCGATCTCGTCCGATCTCGGAAGCTAAGCAGGTTCGGGCCTGGTTAGTACTTGGATGGGAGACCGCCTGGGAATACCAGGTGCAGTAATCATTTTATACAGCAAGGAGGTGCTACTGATCCCTCATAAAACACCCCAAGTCTTTCAAACTAATGGCATTTGTTTCTTGCCATCTATACGTTGGCTTTTGTCGGCAGGTTATTTCGCTTACGGCCATACCAACCTGAACACGCCCGATCTCGGAAGCTAAGCAGGTTCGGGCCTGGTTAGTACTTGGATGGGAGACCGCCTGGGAATACCAGGTGCAGTAAGCAATTTGCACAGCAAGGAGGTGCTACTGATCCCTCATAAAACACCCCAAGTCTTTCAAACTAATGGCATTTGTTTCTTGCCATCTATACGTTGGCTTTTGTCGGCAGGTTATTTCGCTTACGGCCATACCAACCTGAACACGCCCGATCTTGTACGGTTTCGGAAGCTAAGCAGGTTCGGGCCTGGTTAGTACTTGGATGGGAGACCGCCTGGGAATACCAGGTGCAGTAAGCATTTTGCACAGCAAGGAGGTGCTACTGATCCCTCATAAAACACCCCAAGTCTTTCAAACTAATGACATTTGTTTCTTGCCATCTATACGTTGGCTTTTGTCGGCAGGTTATTTCGCTTACGGCCATACCAACCTGAACACGCCCGATCTCGTCCGATCTCGGAAGCTAAGCAGGTTCGGGCCTGGTTAGTACTTGGATCGGAGACCGCCTGGGAATACCAGGTGCAGTAATCATTTTATACAGCAAGGAGGTGCTACTGATCCCTCATAAAACACCCCAAGTCTTTCAAACTAATGGCATTTGTTTCTTGCCATCTATACGTTGGCTTTTGTCGGCAGGTTATTTCGCTTACGGCCATACCAACCTGAACACGCCCGATCTCGGAAGCTAAGCAGGTTCGGGCCTGGTTAGTACTTGGATGGGAGACCGCCTGGGAATACCAGGTGCAGTAAGCATTTTGCACAGCAAGGAGGTGCTACTGATCCCTCATAAAACACCCCAAGTCTTTCAAACTAATGGCATTTGTTTCTTGCCATCTATATGTTGGCTTTTGTCGGCAGGTTAATTCGCTTACGGCCATACCAACCTGAACACGCCCGATCTCGTCCGATCTCGGAAGCTAAGCAGGTTCGGGCCTGGTTAGTACTTGGATGGGAGACCGCCTGGGAATACCAGGTGCAGTAAGCATTTTATACAGCAAGGAGGTGCTACTGATCCCTCATAAAACACCCCAAGTCTTTCAAACTAATGACATTTGTTTCTTGCCATCTATATGTTGGCTTTTGTCGGCAGGTTATTTCGCTTACGGCCATACCAACCTGAACACGCCCGATCTTGTCCGATCTCGGAAGCTAAGCAGGTTCGGGCCTGGTTAGTACTTGGATGGGAGACCGCCTGGGAATACCAGGTGCAGTAAGCATTTTGCACAGCAAGGAGGTGCTACTGATCCCTCATAAAACACCCCAAGTCTTTCAAACTAATGGCATTTGTTTCTTGCCATCTATACGTTGGCTTTTGTCGGCAGGTTATATCGCTTACGGCCATACCAACCTGAACACGCCCGATCTCATCCGATCTCGGAAGCTAAGCAGGTTCGGGCCTGGTTAGTACTTGGATGGGAGACCGCCTGGGAATACCAGGTGCAGTAAGCATTTTGCACAGCAAGGAGGTGCTACTGATCCCTCATAAAACACCCCAAGTCTTTCAAACTAATGGCATTTGTTTCTTGCCATCTATACGTTGGCTTTTGTCGGCACGTTATTTCGTTTACGGCCATACCAACCTGAACACGCCCGATCTCGTCCGATCTCGGAAGCTAAGCAGGTTCGGGCCTGGTTAGTACTTGGATGGGAGACCGCCTGGGAATACCAGGTGCAGTAAGCATTTTGCACAGCAAGGAGGTGCTACTGATCCCTCATAAAACACCCCAAGTATTTCAAACTAATGGCATTTGTTTCTTGCCATCTATACGTTGGCTTTTGTCGGCAGGTTATTTCGCTTACGGCCATACCAACCTGAACACGTCAGATCTCGGAAGCTAAGCAGGTTCGGGCCTGGTTAGTACTTGGATGGGAGACCGCCTGGGAATACCAGGTGCAGTAAGCATTTTGCACAGCAAGGAGGTGCTACTGATCCCTCATAAAACACCCCAAGTCTTTCAAACTAATGGCATTTGTTTCTTGCCATCTATACGTTGGCTTTTGTCGGCAGGTTATTTCGCTTAAGGCCATACCAACCTGAACACGCCCGATCTCGTCCGATCTCGGAAGCTAAGCAGGTTCCGGCCTGGTTAGTACTTGGATGGGAGACCGCCTGGGAATACCAGGTGCAGTAAGCATTTTGCACAGCAAGGAGGTGCTACTGATTCCTCATAAAACACCCCAAGTCTTTCAAACTAATGGCATTTGTTTCTTGCCATCTATACGTTGGCTTTTGTCGGCAGGTTATTTCGCTTACGGCCATACCAACCTGAACACGCCCGATCTCGTCCGATCTCGGAAGCTAAACAGGTTCGGGCCTGGTTAGTACTTGGATGGGAGACCGCCCTGGAATACCAGGTGCAGTAAGCATTTTGCACAGCAAGGAGGTGCTACTGATCCCTCATAAAACACCCCAAGTCTTTCAAACTAATGGCATTTGTTTCTTGCCATCTATACGTTGGCTTTTGTCCGCAGGTTATTTTGCTTACGGCCATACCAACCTGAACACGCCCGATCTCGTCCGATCTCGGAAGCTAAGCAGGTTCGGGCCTGGTTAGTACTTGGATGGGAGACCGCCTGGGAATACCAGGTGCAGTAAGCATTTTGCACAGCAAGGAGGTGCTACTGATCCCTCATAAAACACCCCAAGTATTTCAAACTAATGGCATTTGTTTCTTGCCATCTATACGTTGGCTTTTGTCGGCAGGTTATTTCGCTTACGGCCATACCAACCTGAACACGTCAGATCTCGGAAGCTAAGCAGGTTCGGGCCTGGTTAGTACTTGGATGGGAGACCGCCTGGGAATACCAGGTGCAGTAAGCATTTTGCACAGCAAGGAGGTGCTACTGATCCCTCATAAAACACCCCAAGTCTTTCAAACTAATGGCATTTGTTTCTTGCCATCTATACGTTGGCTTTTGTCGGCAGGTTATTTCGCTTAAGGCCATACCAACCTGAACACGCCCGATCTCGTCCGATCTCGGAAGCTAAGCAGGTTCCGGCCTGGTTAGTACTTGGATGGGAGACCGCCTGGGAATACCAGGTGCAGTAAGCATTTTGCACAGCAAGGAGGTGCTACTGATTCCTCATAAAACACCCCAAGTCTTTCAAACTAATGGCATTTGTTTCTTGCCATCTATACGTTGGCTTTTGTCGGCAGGTTATTTCGCTTACGGCCATACCAACCTGAACACGCCCGATCTCGTCCGATCTCGGAAGCTAAACAGGTTCGGGCCTGGTTAGTACTTGGATGGGAGACCGCCCTGGAATACCAGGTGCAGTAAGCATTTTGCACAGCAAGGAGGTGCTACTGATCCCTCATAAAACACCCCAAGTCTTTCAAACTAATGGCATTTGTTTCTTGCCATCTATACGTTGGCTTTTGTCCGCAGGTTATTTTGCTTACGGCCATACCAACCTGAACACGCCCGATCTCGTCCGATATCGGAAGCTAAGCAGGTTCGGGCCTGGTTAGTACTTGGATGGGAGACCGCCTGGGAATACCAGGTGCAGTAAGCATTTTGCACAGCAAGGAGGTGCTACTGATCCCTCATAAAACACCCCAAGTCTTTCAAACTAATGGCATTTGTTTCTTGCCATCTATACGTTGGCTTTTGTCGGCAGGTTATTTCGCTTACGGCCATACCAACCTGAACACGCCCGATCTCGTCCGATCTTGGAAGCTAAGCAGGTTCGGGCCTGGTTAGTACTTGGATGGGAGACCGCCTGGGAATACCAGGTGCAGTAAGCATTTTGCACAGCAAGGAGGTGCTACTGATCCCTCATAAAACACCCCAAGTCTTTCAAACTAATGGCATTTGTTTCTTGCCATCTATACGTTGGCTTTTGTCGGCAGGTTATTTCGCTTACGGCCATACCAACCTGAACACGCCCGATCCCGTCCGATCTCGGAAGCTAAGCAGGTTCGGGCCTGGTTAGTACTTGGATGGGAGACCGCCTGGGAATACCAGGTGCAGTAAGCATTTTGCACAGCAAGGAGGTGCTACTGATCCCTCATAAAACACCCCAAGTCTTTCAAACTAATGGCATTTGTTTCTTGCCATCTATACGTTGGCTTTTGTCGGCAGGTTATTTTGCTTACGGCCATACCAACCTGAACACGCCCGATCTCGTCCGATCTCGGAAGCTAAGCAGGTTCGGGCCTGGTTAGTACTTGGATGGGAGACCGCCTGGGAATACCAGGTGCAGTACGCATTTTATACAGCAAGGAGGTGCTACTGATCCCTCATAAAACACCCCAAGTCTTTCAAACTAATGACATTTGTTTCTTGCCATCTATACGTTGGCTTTTGTCGGCAGGTTATTTCGCTTACGGCCATACCAACCTGAACACGCCTGATCTTGTCCGATCTCGGAAGCTAAGCAGGTTCGGGCCTGGTTAGTACTTGGATGGGAGACCGCCTGGGAATACCAGGTGCAGTAAGCATTTTGCACAACAAGGAGGTGCTACTGATCCCTCATAAAACACCCCAAGTCTTTCAAACTAATGGCATTTGTTTCTTGCCATCTATACGTTGGCTTTTGTCAGCAGGTTATTTCGCTTACGGCCATACCAACCTGAACACGCCTGATCTCGTCCGATCTCGGAAGCTAAGCAGTTTCGGGCCTGGTTAGTACTTGGATGGGAGACCGCCTGGGAATACCAGGTGCAGTAAGCATTTTGCACAGCAAGGAGGTGCTACTGATCCCTCATAAAACACCCCAAGTCTTTCAAACTAATGGCATTTGTTTCTTGCCATCTATACGTTGGCTTTTGTCGGCAGGTTATTTCGCTTACGGCCATACCAACCTGAACACGCCCGATCTCGTCCGATCTCGGAAGCTAAGCAGGTTCGGGCCTGGTTAGTACTTGGATGGGAGACCGGCTGGGAATACCAGGTGCAGTAAGCATTTTGCACAGCAAGGAGGTGCTACTGATCCCTCATAAAACACCCCAAGTCTTTCAAACTAATGGCATTTGTTTCTTGCCATCTATACGTTGGCTTTTGTCGGCAGGTTATTTCGCTTACGGCCATACCAACCTGAACACGCCCGATCTCGTCCGATCTCGGAAGCTAACCTGGTTCGGGCCTTGTTAGTACTTGGATGGGAGACCGCCTGGGAATACCAGGTGCAGTAAGCATTTTGCACAGCAAGGAGGTGCTACTGATCCCTCATAAAACACCCCAAGTCTTTCAAACTAATGGCATTTGTTTCTTGCCATCTATACGTTGGCTTTTGTCGGCAGGTTATTTCGCTTACGCCCATAGCAACCTGAACACGCCCCAACTCGTCCGATCTCGGAAGCTAAGCAGGTTCGGGCCTGGTTAGTACTTGGATGGGAGACCGCCTGGGAATACCAGGTGCAGTAAGCATTTTGCACAGCAAGGGGGTGCTACTGATCCCTCATAAAACACCCCAAGTCTTTCAAACTAATGGCATTTGTTTCTTGCCATCTATACGTTGGCTTTTGTCGGCAGGTTATTTTGCTTACGGCCATACCAACCTGAACACGCCAGATCTCGTCCGATCTCGGAAGCTAAGCAGGTTCGGGCCTGGTTAGTACTTGGATGGGAGACCGCCTGGGAATACCAGGTGCAGTAAGCAATTTGCACAGCAAGGAGGTGCTACTGATCCCTCATAAAACACCCCAAGTCTTTCAAACTAATGGCATTTGTTTCTTGCCATCTATACGTTGGCTTTTGTCGGCAGGTTATTTCGCTTACGGCCATACCAACCTGAACACGCCCGATCTCGTACGATCTCGGAAGCTAAGCAGGTTCGGGCCTGGTTAGTACTTGGATGGGAGACCGCCTGGGAATACCAGGTGCAGTAAGCATTTTGCACAGCAAGGAGGTGCTACTGATCCCTCATAAAACACCCCAAGTCTTTCAAACTAATGACATTTGTTTCTTGCCATCTATACGTTGGCTTTTGTCGGCCGGTTATTTCGCTTACGGCCATACCAACCTGAACACGCCCGATCTCGTCCGATCTCGGAAGCTAAGCAGGTTCGGGCCTGGTTAGTACTTGGATGGGAGACCGCCTGGGAATACCAGGTGCAGTAATCATTTTATACAGCAAGGAGGTGCTACTGATCCCTCATAAAACACCCCAAGTCTTTCAAACGAATGGCATTTGTTTCTTGCCATCTATACGTTGGCTTTTGTCGGCAGGTTATTTCGCTTACGGCCATACCAACCTGAACACGCCCGATCTCGGAAGCTAAGCAGGTTCGGGCCTGGTTAGTACTTGGATGGGAGACCGCCTGGGAATACCAGGTGCAGTAAGCATTTTGCACAGCAAGGAGGTGCTACTGATCCCTCATAAAACACCCCAAGTCTTTCAAACTAATGGCATTTGTTTCTAGCCATCTATACATTGGCTTTTGTCGGCAGGTTATTTCGCTTACGGCCATACCAACCTGAACACGCCCGATCTCGGAAGCTAAGCAGGTTCGGGCCTGGTTAGTACTTGGATGGGAGACCGCCTGGGAATACCAGGTGCAGTAAGCATTTTGCACAGCAAGGAGGTGCTACTGATCCCTCATAAAACACCCCAAGTCTTTCAAACTAATGGCATTTGTTTCTTGCCATCTATACGTTGGCTTTTGTCGGCAGGTTATTTCGCTTACGGCCATACCAACCTGAACACGCCCGATCTCGTCCGATCTCGGAAGCTAAGCAGGTTCGGGCCTGGTTAGTACTTGGATGGGAGACCGCCTGGGAATACCAGGTGCAGTAATCATTTTATACAGCAAGGAGGTGCTACTGATCCCTCATAAAACACCCCAAGTCTTTCAAACGAATGGCATTTGTTTCTTGCCATCTATACGTTGGCTTTTGTCGGCAGGTTATTTCGCTTACGGCCATACCAACCTGAACACGCCCGATCTCGGAAGCTAAGCAGGTTCGGGCCTGGTTAGTACTTGGATGGGAGACCGCCTGGGAATACCAGGTGCAGTAAGCATTTTGCACAGCAAGGAGGTGCTACTGATCCCTCATAAAACACCCCAAGTCTTTCAAACTAATGGCATTTGTTTCTTGCCATCTATACGTTGGCTTTTGTCGGCAGGTTATTTCGCTTACGGCCATACCAACCTGAACACGCCCGATCTCGTCCGATCTCGGAAGCTAAGCAGGTTCGGGCCTGGTTAGTACTTGGATGGGAGACCGCCTGGGAATACCAGGTGCAGTATGCATTTTATACAGCAAGGAGGTGCTACTGATCCCTCATAAAACACCCCAAGTCTTTCAAACTAATGACATTTGTTTCTTGCCATCTATACGTTGGCTTTTGTCGGCAGGTTATTTCGCTTACGGCCATACCAACCTGAACACGCCTGATCTTGTCCGATCTCGGAAGCTAAGCAGGTTCGGGCCTGGTTAGTACTTGGATGGGAGACCGCCTGGGAATACCAGGTGCAGTAAGCATTTTGCACAACAAGGAGGTGCTACTGATCCCTCATAAAACACCCCAAGTCTTTCAAACTAATGGCATTTGTTTCTTGCCATCTATACGTTGGCTTTTGTCAGCAGGTTATTTCGCTTACGGCCATACCAACCTGAACACGCCTGATCTCGTCCGGTCTCGGAAGCTAAGCAGTTTCGGGCCTGGTTAGTACTTGGATGGGAGACCGCCTGGGAATACCAGGTGCAGTAAGCATTTTGCACAGCAAGGAGGTGCTACTGATCCCTCATAAAACACCCCAAGTCTTTCAAACTAATGGCATTTGTTTCTTGCCATCTATACGTTGGCTTTTGTCGGCAGGTTATTTCGCTTACGGCCATACCAACCTGAACACGCCCGATCTCGTCCGATCTCGGAAGCTAAGCAGGTTCGGGCCTGGTTAGTACTTGGATGGGAGACCGGCTGGGAATACCAGGTGCAGTAAGCATTTTGCACAGCAAGGAGGTGCTACTGATCCCTCATAAAACACCCCAAGTCTTTCAAACTAATGGCATTTGTTTCTTGCCATCTATACGTTGGCTTTTGTCGGCAGGTTATTTCGCTTACGGCCATACCAACCTGAACACGCCCGATCTCGTCCGATCTCGGAAGCTAACCTGGTTCGGGCCTTGTTAGTACTTGGATGGGAGACCGCCTGGGAATACCAGGTGCAGTAAGCATTTTGCACAGCAAGGAGGTGCTACTGATCCCTCATAAAACACCCCAAGTCTTTCAAACTAATGGCATTTGTTTCTTGCCATCTATACGTTGGCTTTTGTCGGCAGGTTATTTCGCTTACGCCCATAGCAACCTGAACACGCCCCAACTCGTCCGATCTCGGAAGCTAAGCAGGTTCGGGCCTGGTTAGTACTTGGATGGGAGACCGCCTGGGAATACCAGGTGCAGTAAGCATTTTGCACAGCAAGGGGGTGCTACTGATCCCTCATAAAACACCCCAAGTCTTTCAAACTAATGGCATTTGTTTCTTGCCATCTATACGTTGGCTTTTGTCGGCAGGTTATTTTGCTTACGGCCATACCAACCTGAACACGCCAGATCTCGTCCGATCTCGGAAGCTAAGCAGGTTCGGGCCTGGTTAGTACTTGGATGGGAGACCGCCTGGGAATACCAGGTGCAGTAAGCAATTTGCACAGCAAGGAGGTGCTACTGATCCCTCATAAAACACCCCAAGTCTTTCAAACTAATGGCATTTGTTTCTTGCCATCTATACGTTGGCTTTTGTCGGCAGGTTATTTCGCTTACGGCCATACCAACCTGAACACGCCCGATCTCGTACGATCTCGGAAGCTAAGCAGGTTCGGGCCTGGTTAGTACTTGGATGGGAGACCGCCTGGGAATACCAGGTGCAGTAAGCATTTTGCACAGCAAGGAGGTGCTACTGATCCCTCATAAAACACCCCAAGTCTTTCAAACTAATGACATTTGTTTCTTGCCATCTATACGTTGGCTTTTGTCGGCAGGTTATTTCGCTTACGGCCATACCAACCTGAACACGCCCGATCTCGTCCGATCTCGGAAGCTAAGCAGGTTCGGGCCTGGTTAGTACTTGGATGGGAGACCGCCTGGGAATACCAGGTGCAGTAATCATTTTATACAGCAAGGAGGTGCTACTGATCCCTCATAAAACACCCCAAGTCTTTCAAACGAATGGCATTTGTTTCTTGCCATCTATACGTTGGCTTTTGTCGGCAGGTTATTTCGCTTACGGCCATACCAACCTGAACACGCCCGATCTCGGAAGCTAAGCAGGTTCGGGCCTGGTTAGTACTTGGATGGGAGACCGCCTGGGAATACCAGGTGCAGTAAGCATTTTGCACAGCAAGGAGGTGCTACTGATCCCTCATAAAACACCCCAAGTCTTTCAAACTAATGGCATTTGTTTCTAGCCATCTATACATTGGCTTTTGTCGGCAGGTTATTTCGCTTACGGCCATACCAACCTGAACACGCCCGATCTCGGAAGCTAAGCAGGTTCGGGCCTGGTTAGTACTTGGATGGGAGACCGCCTGGGAATACCAGGTGCAGTAAGCATTTTGCACAGCAAGGAGGTGCTACTGATCCCTCATAAAACACCCCAAGTCTTTCAAACTAATGGCATTTGTTTCTTGCCATCTATACGTTGGCTTTTGTCGGCAGGTTATTTCGCTTACGGCCATACCAACCTGAACACGCCCGATCTCGTCCGATCTCGGAAGCTAAGCAGGTTCGGGCCTGGTTAGTACTTGGATGGGAGACCGCCTGGGAATACCAGGTGCAGTAATCATTTTATACAGCAAGGAGGTGCTACTGATCCCTCATAAAACACCCCAAGTCTTTCAAACGAATGGCATTTGTTTCTTGCCATCTATACGTTGGCTTTTGTCGGCAGGTTATTTCGCTTACGGCCATACCAACCTGAACACGCCCGATCTCGGAAGCTAAGCAGGTTCGGGCCTGGTTAGTACTTGGATGGGAGACCGCCTGGGAATACCAGGTGCAGTAAGCATTTTGCACAGCAAGGAGGTGCTACTGATCCCTCATAAAACACCCCAAGTCTTTCAAACTAATGGCATTTGTTTCTAGCCATCTATACATTGGCTTTTGTCGGCAGGTTATTTCGCTTACGGCCATACCAACCTGAACACGCCCGATCTCGGAAGCTAAGCAGGTTCGGGCCTGGTTAGTACTTGGATGGGAGACCGCCTGGGAATACCAGGTGCAGTAAGCATTTTGCACAGCAAGGAGGTGCTACTGATCCCTCATAAAACACCCCAAGTCTTTCAAACTAATGGCATTTGTTTCTTGCCATCTATACGTTGGCTTTTGTCGGCAGGTTATTTCGCTTACGGCCATACCAACCTGAACACGCCCGATCTCGTCCGATCTCGGAAGCTAAGCAGGTTCGGGCCTGGTTAGTACTTGGATGGGAGACCGCCTGGGAATACCAGGTGCAGTAATCATTTTATACAGCAAGGAGGTGCTACTGATC
>NC_140168.1:113305071-113307571 GCF_963971535.1 Notolepis coatsorum
GGGAGACCGCCTGGGAATACCAGGTGCAGTAAGCATTTTGCACAGCAAGGAGGTGCTACTGATCCCTCATAAAACACCCCAAGTATTTCAAACTAATGGCATTTGTTTCTTGCCATCTATACGTTGGCTTTTGTCGGCAGGTTATTTCGCTTACGGCCATACCAACCTGAACACGTCAGATCTCGGAAGCTAAGCAGGTTCGGGCCTGGTTAGTACTTGGATGGGAGACCGCCTGGGAATACCAGGTGCAGTAAGCATTTTGCACAGCAAGGAGGTGCTACTGATCCTCAATGACCGCTCCTACCAAGTGTCATGGAGAGGGACCCTGTCGGCCACCCGCCCCCTGCGGACGGGTGTCCCCCAGGGCTCGGTTTTAGGACCCCTTCTCTTCTCCCTCTACACTAAATCACTGGGTAACATTATCACGTCTCATGGCTTCTCCTACCATTGTTATGCCGACGATACTCAACTCTTCCTCTCCTTCCCTCCCTCAGATATCCACGTCTCTGTGCGGATCTCGGCCTGTCTGTCCGACATCTCAGCCTGGATGACGTCCAACCACCTCAAACTGAACCTAAGCAAAACAGAATTGCTCCACCTGCCGGCCAAATCCTCCCCCCTAACCGACCTTTCAATCACAGTCGAGAATGCAGCTGTGACTGCGTCCCCGACCGCCAAGAACCTTGGTGTTGTCCTCGACGACCAGTTGAACTTCTCTGCTCACATCGCAGCGACGACCAGAACCTGCCGATTCCTCCTGAGCAACGTCAGAAGGATACGCCCCTTCCTGACAAAAGAAGCCACCCAACTCCTCGTCCAATCAACAGTCATCTCCCGCCTCGACTACTGCAATGCACTGCTCGCTGGCCTCCCGGCCACTGCCACTAAGCCTCTTCAACTCATTCAGAACGCAGCGGCCCGCCTGATCTCAAACCTACCGAAGTCGGCCCATGTCACCCCACTTCTTAGGGACCTGCACTGGCTCCCCATTGCTGCACGAATCCGCTTCAAGGCCCTCGACCTAGCATACCGTGCGGCAAAGGGAACCGCTCCCGCCTACCTCCGGTCAATGGTCTCTAACTACACACCCTCAAGACCCCTACGCTCTGCATCTTCTGGCCGCCTCAGACCTACTCCTATCCAAGCTCCGGGAGGGTCATCAAAGAGAAGTCGCCTATTCTCAGTCCTTGCCCCACAATGGTGGAATGAACTACCCACCCCAGTTAGGACAGCCGAATCACGTCCAATCTTTCGCCGTCGACTAAAGACGCACTTCTTCAACCATTATCTGAATTAAAAAAAAAAAAAAAAAAAAAAAAAAAAAAAAAAAAAAAAATCTAACCCTAACTAACCATACTGTCATGCACTTGTCCTAATAAACTAACCTACACTGTAGCACTCAACACTTTGATGAACATTGTTGCTCAGCTGATAGAGTTGTGCCCTTCCTGATGGCTTGTCGTACAGAACTTGTAAGTCGCTTTGGATAAAAGCGTCAGCTAAATGACTAAATGTAAATGTAAATGTGATCCCTCATAAAACACCCCAAGTCTTTCAAACTAATGGCATTTGTTTCTTGCCATCTATACGTTGGCTTTTGTCGGCAGGTTATTTCGCTTACGGCCATACCAACCTGAACACGCCCGATCTCGTCCGATCTCGGAAGCTAAACAGGTTCGGGCCTGGTTAGTACTTGGATGGGAGACCGCCCTGGAATACCAGGTGCAGTAAGCATTTTGCACAGCAAGGAGGTGCTACTGATCCCTCATAAAACACCCCAAGTCTTTCAAACTAATGGCATTTGTTTCTTGCCATCTATACGTTGGCTTTTGTCCGCATGTTATTTTGCTTACGGCCATACCAACCTGAACACGCCCGATCTCGTACGATCTCGGAAGCTAAGCAGGTTCGGGCCTGGTTAGTACTATGATGGGAGACCGCCTGGGAATACCAGGTGCAGTAAGCATTTTGCACAGCAAGGAGGTGCTACTGATCCCTCATAAAACACCCCAAGTCTTTCAAACTAATGGCATTTGTTTCTTGCCATCTATACGTTGGCTTTTGTCGGCAGGTTATTTTGCTTACGGCCATACCAACCTGAACACGCCCGATCTCGTCCGATCTTGGAAGCTAAGCAGGTTCGGGCCTGGTTAGTACTTGGATGGGAGACCGCCTTGGAATACCAGGTGCAGTAAGCATTTTGCACAGCAAGGAGGTGCTACTGATCCCTCATAAAACACCCCAAGTCTTTCAAACTAATGGCATTTGTTTCTTGCCATCTATACGTTGGCTTTTGTCGGCAGGTTATTTCGCTTACGGCCATACCAACCTGAACACGCCCGATCTCGTCCGATCTCGGAAGCTAAGCAGGTTCGGGCCTGGTTAGTACTTGGATGGGAGACCGCCTGGGAATACCAGGTGCAGTAAGCATTTTATACAGCAAGGAGGTGCTACTGATCCCTCATAAAACACCCCAAGTCTTTCAAACTAATGACATTTG
>NC_140168.1:113320071-113322571 GCF_963971535.1 Notolepis coatsorum
GCAGTAAGCATTTTGCACAGCAAGGAGGTGCTACTGATCCCTCATAAAACACCCCAAGTCTTTCAAACTAATGGCATTTGTTTCTTGCCATCTATACGTTGGCTTTTGTCGGCAGGTTATTTCGCTTACGGCCATACCAACCTGAACACGCCCGATCTCGTCCGATCTCGGAAGCTAAGCAGGTTCGGCCCTGGTTAGTACTTGGATGGGAGACCGCCTGGGAATACCAGGTGCAGTAATCATTTTATACAGCAAGGAGGTGCTACTGATCCCTCATAAAACACCCCAAGTCTTTCAAACTAATGGCATTTGTTTCTTGCCATCTATACGTTGGCTTTTGTCGGCAGGTTATTTCGCTTACGGCCATACCAACCTGAACACGCCCGATGTCGTCCGATCTCGGAAGCTAAGCAGGTTCGGGCCTGGTTAGTACTTGGATGGGAGACCGCCTGGGAATACCAGGTGCAGTAATCATTTTATACAGCAAGGAGGTGCTACTGATCCCTCATAAAACACCCCAAGTCTTTCAAACGAATGGCATTTGTTTCTTGCCATCTATACGTTGGCTTTTGTCGGCAGGTTATTTCGCTTACGGCCATACCAACCTGAACACGCCCGATCTCGGAAGCTAAGCAGGTTCGGGCCTGGTTAGTACTTGGATGGGAGACCGCCTGGGAATACCAGGTGCAGTAAGCATTTTGCACAGCAAGGAGGTGCTACTGATCCCTCATAAAACACCCCAAGTCTTTCAAACTAATGGCATTTGTTTCTAGCCATCTATACATTGGCTTTTGTCGGCAGGTTATTTCGCTTACGGCCATACCAACCTGAACACGCCCGATCTCGGAAGCTAAGCAGGTTCGGGCCTGGTTAGTACTTGGATGGGAGACCGCCTGGGAATACCAGGTGCAGTAAGCATTTTGCACAGCAAGGAGGTGCTACTGATCCCTCATAAAACACCCCAAGTCTTTCAAACTAATGGCATTTGTTTCTTGCCATCTATACGTTGGCTTTTGTCGGCAGGTTATTTCGCTTACGGCCATACCAACCTGAACACGCCCGATCTCATCCGATCTCGGAAGCTAAGCAGGTTCGGGCCTGGTTAGTACTTGGATGGGAGACCGCCTGGGAATACCAGGTGCAGTAATCATTTTATACAGCAAGGAGGTGCTACTGATCCCTCATAAAACACCCCAAGTCTTTCAAACGAATGGCATTTGTTTCTTGCCATCTATACGTTGGCTTTTGTCGGCAGGTTATTTCGCTTACGGCCATACCAACCTGAACACGCCCGATCTCGGAAGCTAAGCAGGTTCGGGCCTGGTTAGTACTTGGATGGGAGACCGCCTGGGAATACCAGGTGCAGTAAGCATTTTGCACAGCAAGGAGGTGCTACTGATCCCTCATAAAACACCCCAAGTCTTTCAAACTAATGGCATTTGTTTCTAGCCATCTATACATTGGCTTTTGTCGGCAGGTTATTTCGCTTACGGCCATACCAACCTGAACACGCCCGATCTCGGAAGCTAAGCAGGTTCGGGCCTGGTTAGTACTTGGATGGGAGACCGCCTGGGAATACCAGGTGCAGTAAGCATTTTGCACAGCAAGGAGGTGCTACTGATCCCTCATAAAACACCCCAAGTCTTTCAAACTAATGGCATTTGTTTCTTGCCATCTATACGTTGGCTTTTGTCGGCAGGTTATTTCGCTTACGGCCATACCAACCTGAACACGCCCGATCTCGTCCGATCTCGGAAGCTAAGCAGGTTCGGGCCTGGTTAGTACTTGGATGGGAGACCGCCTGGGAATACCAGGTGCAGTAATCATTTTATACAGCAAGGAGGTGCTACTGATCCCTCATAAAACACCCCAAGTCTTTCAAACGAATGGCATTTGTTTCTTGCCATCTATACGTTGGCTTTTGTCGGCAGGTTATTTCGCTTACGGCCATACCAACCTGAACACGCCCGATCTCGGAAGCTAAGCAGGTTCGGGCCTGGTTAGTACTTGGATGGGAGACCGCCTGGGAATACCAGGTGCAGTAAGCATTTTGCACAGCAAGGAGGTGCTACTGATCCCTCATAAAAACACCCCAAGTCTTTCAAACTAATGGCATTTGTTTCTAGCCATCTATACATTGGCTTTTGTCGGCAGGTTATTTCGCTTACGGCCATACCAACCTGAACACGCCCGATCTCGGAAGCTAAGCAGGTTCGGGCCTGGTTAGTACTTGGATGGGAGACCGCCTGGGAATACCAGGTGCAGTAAGCATTTTGCACAGCAAGGAGGTGCTACTGATCCCTCATAAAACACCCCAAGTCTTTCAAACTAATGGCATTTGTTTCTTGCCATCTATACGTTGGCTTTTGTCGGCATGTTATTCCGCTTACGGCCATACCAACCTGAACACGCCCGATCTCGTCCGATCTCGGAAGCTAAGCAGGTTCGGGCCTGGTTAGTACTTGGATGGGAGACCGCCTGGGAATACCAGGTGCAGTAA
>NC_140168.1:113332571-113352571 GCF_963971535.1 Notolepis coatsorum
ATGGCATTTGTTTCTTGCCATCTATACGTTGGCTTTTGTCGGCAGGTTTTTTCGCTTACAGCCATACCAACCTGAGCACGCCCGATCTCGTCCGATCTCGGGAGCTAAGCAGGTTCGGGCCTGGTTAGTACTTGGATGGGATACCGCCTGGGAATACCAGGTGCAGTAAGCATTTTGCACAGCAAGGAGGTGCTACTGATCCCTCATAAAACACCCCAAGTCTTTCAAACTAATGGCATTTGTTTCTTGCCATCTATACGTTGGCTTTTGTCGGCAGGTTATTTCGCTTACGGCCATACCAACCTGAACACGCCCGATCTCGTCCGATCTCGGAAGCTAAGCTGGTTCGGGCCTGGTTAGTACTTGGATGGGAGACCGCCTGGGAATACCAGGTGCAGTAAGCATTTTGCACAGCAAGGAGGTGCTACTGATCCCTCATAAAACACCCCAAGTCTTTCAAACTAATGGCATTTGTTTCTTGCCATCTATACGTTGGCTTTTGTCTGCAGGTTATTTCGCTTACGGCCATACCAACCTGAACACGCCCGATCTTGTCCGATCTCGGAAGCTAAGCAGGTTCGGGCCTGGTTAGTACTTGGATGGGAGACCGCCTGGGAATACCAGGTGCAGTAAGCATTTTGCACAGCAAGGAGGTGCTACTGATCCCTCATAAAACACCCCAAGTCTTTCAAACTAATGGCATTTGTTTCTTGCCATCTATACGTTGGCTTTTGTCGGCAGGTTATTTCGCTTACGGCCATACCAACCTGAACACGCCCGATCTCGTCCGATCTCGGAAGCTAAGCAGGTTCGGGCCTGGTTAGTACTTGGATGGGAGACCGCCTGGGAATACCAGGTCCAGTAAGCATTTTGCACAGCAAGGAGGTGCTACTGATCCCTCATAAAACACCCCAAGTCTTTCAAACTAATGGCATTTGTTTCTTGCCATCTATACGTTGGCTTTTGTCGGCAGGTTATTTCGCTTACGGCCATACCAACCTGAACACGCCCGATCTCGTCCGATCTTGGAAGCTAAGCAGGTTCGGGCCTGGTTAGTACTTGGATGGGAGACCGCCTGGGAATACCAGGTGCAGTAAGCATTTTGCACAGCAAGGAGGTGCTACTGATCCCTCATAAAACACCCCAAGTCTTTCAAACTAATGGCATTTGTTTCTTGCCATCTATACGTTGGCTTTTGTCGGCAGGTTATTTCGCTTACGGCCATACCAACCTGAACACGCCCGATCTCGTCCGATCTCGGAAGCTAAGCAGGTTTGGGCCTGGTTAGTACTTGGATGGGAGACCGCCTGGGAATACCAGGTGCAGTAAGCATTTTATACAGCAAGGAGGTGCTACTGATCCCTCATAAAACACCCCAAGTCTTTCAAACTAATGGCATTTGTTTCTTGCCATCTATACGTTGGCTTTTGTCGGCAGGTTTTTTCGCTTACAGCCATACCAACCTGAGCACGCCCGATCTCGTCCGATCTCGGAAGCTAAGCAGGTTCGGGCCTGGTTAGTACTTGGATGGGAGACCGCCTGGGAATACCAGGTGCAGTAAGCATTTTGCACAGCAAGGAGGTGCTACTGATCCCTCATAAAACACCCCAAGTCTTTCAAACTAATGGCATTTGTTTCTTGCCATCTATACGTTGGCTTTTGTCGGCAGGTTATTTCGCTTACGGCCATACCAACCTGAACACGCCCGATCTCGTCCGATCTCGGAAGCTAAGCTGGTTCGGGCCTGGTTAGTACTTGGATGGGAGACCGCCTGGGATTACCAGGTGCAGTAAGCATTTTGCACAGCAAGGAGGTGCTACTGATCCCTCATAAAACACCCCAAGTCTTTCAAACTAATGGCATTTGTTTCTTGCCATCTATACGTTGGCTTTTGTCTGCAGGTTATTTCGCTTACGGCCATACCAACCTGAACACGCCCGATCTCGTCCGATCTCGGAAGCTAAGCAGGTTCGGGCCTGGTTAGTACTTGGATGGGAGACCGCCTGTGAATACCAGGTGCAGTAAGCATTTTGCACAGCAAGGAGGTGCTACTGATCCCTCATAAAACACCCCAAGTCTTTCAAACTAATGGCATTTGTTTCTTGCCATCTATACGTTGGCTTTTGTCGGCAGGTTATTTCGCTTACGGCCATACCAACCTGAACACGCCCGATCTCGTCCGATCTCGGAAGCTAAGCAGGTTCGGCCCTGGTTAGTACTTGGATGGGAGACCGCCTGGGAATACCAGGTGCAGTAAGCATTTTGCACAGCAAGGAGGTGCTACTGATCCCTCATAAAACACCCCAAGTCTTTCAAACTAATGGCATTTGTTTCTTGCCATCTATACGTTGGCTTTTGTCGGCAGGTTATTTCGCTTACGGCCATACCAACCTGAACACGCCCGATCTCGTCCGATCTTGGAAGCTAAGCAGGTTCCGGCCTGGTTAGTACTTGGATGGGAGACCGCCTGGGAATACCTGGTGCAGTAAGCAATTTGCACAGCAAGGAGGTGCTACTGATCCCTCATAAAACACCCCAAGTCTTTCAAACTAATGGCATTTGTTTCTTGCCATCTATACGTTGGCTTTTGTGGGCATGTTATTTCGCTTACGGCCATACCAACCTGAACACGCCCGATCTCGTCCGATCTCGGAAGCTAAGCAGGTTCGGGCCTGGTTAGTACTTGGATGGGAGACCGCCTGGGAATACCAGGTGCAGTAAGCATTTTGCACAGCAAGGAGGTGCTACTGATCCCTCATAAAACACCCCAAGTCTTTCAAACTAATGGCATTTGTTTCTTGCCATCTATACGTTGGCTTTTGTCGGCAGGTTATTTCGCTTACGGCCATACCAACCTGAACATGCCCGATCTCGTCCGATCTCGGAAGCTAAGCAGGTTCGGGCCTGGTTAGTACTTGGATGGGAGACCGCCTGGGAATACCAGGTGCAGTAAGCATTTTGCACAGCAAGGAGGTGCTACTGATCCCTCATAAAACACCCCAAGTCTTTCAAACTAATGGCATTTGTTTCTTGCCATCTATACGTTGGCTTTTGTCGGCAGGTTATTTCGCTTACGGCCATACCAACCTGAACACGCCCGATCTCGTCCGATCTTGGAAGCTAAGCAGGTTCGGGCCTGGTTAGTACTTGGATGGGAGACCGCCTGGGAATACCAGGTGCAGTAAGCATTTTGCACAGCAAGGAGGTGCTACTGATCCCTCATAAAACACCCCAAGTCTTTCAAACTAATGGCATTTGTTTCTTGCCATCTATACGTTGGCTTTTGTCGGCAGGTTATTTCGCTTACGGCCATACCAACCTGAACACGCCCGATCTCGTCCGATCTCGGAAGCTAAGCAGGTTTGGGCCTGGTTAGTACTTGGATGGGAGACCGCCTGGGAATACCAGGTGCAGTAAGCATTTTATACAGCAAGGAGGTGCTACTGATCCCTCATAAAACACCCCAAGTCTTTCAAACTAATGGCATTTGTTTCTTGCCATCTATACGTTGGCTTTTGTCGGCAGGTTTTTTCGCTTACAGCCATACCAACCTGAGCACGCCCGATCTCGTCCGATCTCGGAAGCTAAGCAGGTTCGGGCCTGGTTAGTACTTGGATGGGAGACCGCCTGGGAATACCAGGTGCAGTAAGCATTTTGCACAGCAAGGAGGTGCTACTGATCCCTCATAAAACACCCCAAGTCTTTCAAACTAATGGCATTTGTTTCTTGCCATCTATACGTTGGCTTTTGTCGGCAGGTTATTTCGCTTACGGCCGTACCAACCTGAACACGCCCGATCTCGTCCGATCTCGGAAGCTAAGCTGGTTCGGGCCTGGTTAGTACTTGGATGGGAGACCGCCTGGGAATACCAGGTGCAGTAAGCATTTTGCACAGCAAGGAGGTGCTACTGATCCCTCATAAAACACCCCAAGTCTTTCAAACTAATGGCATTTGTTTCTTGCCATCTATACGTTGGCTTTTGTCGGCAGGTTATTTCGCTTACGGCCATACCAACCTGAACACGCCAGATCTCGTCCGATCTTGGAAGCTAAGCAGGTTCCGGCCTGGTTAGTACTTGGATGGGAGACCGCCTGGGAATACCAGGTGCAGTAAGCAATTTGCACAGCAAGGAGGTGCTACTGATCCCTCATAAAACACCCCAAGTCTTTCAAACTAATGGCATTTGTTTCTTGCCATCTATACGTTGGCTTTTGTGGGCATGTTATTTCGCTTACGGCCATACCAACCTGAACACGCCCGATCTCGTCCGATCTCGGAAGCTAAGCAGGTTCGGGCCTGGTTAGTACTTGGATGGGAGACCGCCTGGGAATACCAGGTACAGTAAGCATTTTGCACAGCAAGGAGGTGCTACTGATCCCTCATAAAACACCCCAAGTCTTTCAAACTAATGGCATTTGTTTCTTGCCATCTATACATTGGCTTTTGACGGCAGGTTATTTCGCTTACGGCCATACCAACCTGAACACGCCCTGTCTCCTCCGATCTCTGAAGCTAAGCAGGTTCGGGCCTGGTTAGTACTTGGATGGGAGACCGCCTGGGAATACCAGGTGCAGTAAGCATTTTGCACAGCAAGGAGGTGCTACTGATCCCTCATAAAACACCCCAAGTCTTTCAAACTAATGGCATTTGTTTCTTGCCATCTATACGTTCGCTTTTGTCGGCAGGTTATTTCGATTACGGCCATACCAACCTGAACACGCCCGATCTCGGAAGCTAAGCAGGTTCCGGCCTGGTTAGTACTTGGATGGGAGACCGCCTGGGAATACCAGGTGCAGTAAGCATTTTGCACAGCAAGGAGGTGCTACTGATCCCTCATAAAACACCCCAAGTCTTTCAAACTAATGGCATTTGTTTCTTGCCATCTATACGTTGGCTTTTGTCGGCAGGTTATTTCGCTTACGGTCATACCAACCTGAACACGCCTGATCTCGTCCGATCTCGGAAGCTAAGCAGTTTCGGGCCTGGTTAGTACTTGGATGGGAGACCGCCTGGGAATACCAGGTGCAGTAAGCATTTTGCACAGCAAGGAGGTGCTACTGATCCCTCATAAAACACCCCAAGTCTTTCAAACTAATGGCATTTGTTTCTTGCCATCTATACGTTGGCTTTTGACGGCAGGTTATTTCGCTTACGGCCATACCAACCTGAACACGCCCGATCTCGTCCGATCTCGGAAGCTAAGCAGGTTCGGGCCTGGTTAGTACTTGGATGGGAGACCGCCTGGGAATACCAGGTGCAGTAAGCATTTTGCACAGCAAGGAGGTGCTACTGATCCCTCATAAAACACCCCAAGTCTTTCAAACTAATGGCATTTGTTTCTTGCCATCTATACGTTGGCTTTTGACGGCAGGTTATTTCGCTTACGGCCATACCAACCTGAACACGCCCGATCTCGTCCGATCTCGGAAGCTAAGCAGGTTCGGGCCTGGTTAGTACTTGGATGGGAGACCGCCTGGGAATACCAGGTGCAGTAAGCATTTTGCACAGCAAGGAGGTGCTACTGATCCCTCATAAAACACCCCAAGTCTTTCAAACTAATGGCATTTGTTTCTTGCCATCTATACGTTGGCTTTTGTCGGCAGGTTATTTCGATTACGGCCATACCAACCTGAACACGCCCGATCTTGTCCGATCTCGGAAGCTAAGCAGGTTCGGGCCTGGTTAGTACTTGGATGGGAGACCGCCTGGGAATACCAGTTGCAGTAAGCATTTTGCACAGCAAGGAGGTGCTACTGATCCCTCATAAAACACCCCAAGTCTTTCAAACTAATGGCATTTGTTTCTTGCCATCTATACGTTGGCTTTTGTCGGCAGGTTATTTCGCTTACGGCCATACCAACCTGAACACGCCCGATCTCGTCCGATCTCGGAAGCTAAGCAGGTTCGGGCCTGGTTAGTACTTGGATGGGAGACCGCCTGGGAATACCAGGTGCAGTAAGCATTTTGCACAGCAAGGAGGTGCTACTGATCCCTCATAAAACACCCCAAGTCTTTCAAACTAATGGCATTTGTTTCTTGCCATCTATACGTTGGCTTTTGTCGGCAGGTTATTTCGCTTACGGCCATACCAACCTGAACACGCCCGATCTCGTCCGATCTTGGAAGCTAAGCAGGTTCGGGCCTGGTTAGTACTTGGATGGGAGACCGCCTGGGAATACCAGGTGCAGTAAGCATTTTGCACAGCAAGGAGGTGCTACTGATCCCTCATAAAACACCCCAAGTCTTTCAAACTAATGGCATTTGTTTCTTGCCATCTATACGTTGGCTTTTGTCGGCAGGTTATTTCGCTTACGGCCATACCAACCTGAACACGCCCGATCTCGTCCGATCTCGGAAGCTAAGCAGGTTTGGGCCTGGTTAGTACTTGGATGGGAGACCGCCTGGGAATACCAGGTGCAGTAAGCATTTTATACAGCAAGGAGGTGCTACTGATCCCTCATAAAACACCCCAAGTCTTTCAAACTAATGGCATTTGTTTCTTGCCATCTATACGTTGGCTTTTGTCGGCAGGTTTTTTCGCTTACAGCCATACCAACCTGAGCACGCCCGATCTCGTCCGATCTCGGAAGCTAAGCAGGTTCGGGCCTGGTTAGTACTTGGATGGGAGACCGCCTGGGAATACCAGGTGCAGTAAGCATTTTGCACAGCAAGGAGGTGCTACTGATCCCTCATAAAACACCCCAAGTCTTTCAAACTAATGGCATTTGTTTCTTGCCATCTATACGTTGGCTTTTGTCGGCAGGTTATTTCGCTTACGGCCATACCAACCTGAACACGCCCTGATCTCGTCCGATCTCGGAAGCTAAGCAGGTTCGGGCCTGGTTAGTACTTGGATGGGAGACCGCCTGGGAATACCAGGTGCAGTAAGCATTTTGCACAGCAAGGAGGTGCTACTGATCCCTCATAAAACACCCCAAGTCTTTCAAACTAATGGCATTTGTTTCTTGCCATCTATACGTTGGCTTTTGTCGGCAGGTTATTTCGCTTACGGCCATACCAACCTGAACACGCCCGATCTCGTCCGATCTTGCAAGCTAAGCAGGTTCGGGCCTGGTTAGTACTTGGATGGGAGACCGCCTGGGAATACCAGGTGCAGTAAGGATTTTGCACAGCAAGGAGGTGCTACTGATCCCTCATAAAACACCCCAAGTCTTTCAAACTAATGGCATTTGTTTCTTGCCATCTATACGTTGGCTTTTGTCGGCAGGTTATTTCGCTTACGGCCATACCAACCTGAACACGCCCGATCTCGTCCGATCTCGGAAGCTAAGCAGGTTTGGGCCTGGTTAGTACTTGGATGGGAGACCGCCTGGGAATACCAGGTGCAGTAAGCATTTTATACAGCAAGGAGGTGCTACTGATCCCTCATAAAACACCCCAAGTATTTCAAACTAATGGCATTTGTTTCTTGCCATCTATACGTTGGCTTTTGTCGGCAGGTTTTTTCGCTTACAGCCATACCAACCTGAGCACGCCCGATCTCGTCCGATCTCGGGAGCTAAGCAGGTTCGGGCCTGGTTAGTACTTGGATGGGATACCGCCTGGGAATACCAGGTGCAGTAAGCATTTTGCACAGCAAGGAGGTGCTACTGATCCCTCATAAAACACCCCAAGTCTTTCAAACTAATGGCATTTGTTTCTTGCCATCTATACGTTGGCTTTTGTCGGCAGGTTATTTCGCTTACGGCCATACCAACCTGAACACGCCCGATCTCGTCCGATCTCGGAAGCTAAGCTGGTTCGGGCCTGGTTAGTACTTGGATGGGAGACCGCCTGGGAATACCAGGTGCAGTAAGCATTTTGCACAGCAAGGAGGTGCTACTGATCCCTCATAAAACACCCCAAGTCTTTCAAACTAATGGCATTTGTTTCTTGCCATCTATACGTTGGCTTTTGTCTGCAGGTTATTTCGCTTACGGCCATACCAACCTGAACACGCCCGATCTTGTCCGATCTCGGAAGCTAAGCAGGTTCGGGCCTGGTTAGTACTTGGATGGGAGACCGCCTGGGAATACCAGGTGCAGTAAGCATTTTGCACAGCAAGGAGGTGCTACTGATCCCTCATAAAACACCCCAAGTCTTTCAAACTAATGGCATTTGTTTCTTGCCATCTATACGTTGGCTTTTGTCGGCAGGTTATTTCGCTTACGGCCATACCAACCTGAACACGCCCGATCTCGTCCGATCTCGGAAGCTAAGCAGGTTCGGGCCTGGTTAGTACTTGGATGGGAGACCGCCTGGGAATACCAGGTCCAGTAAGCATTTTGCACAGCAAGGAGGTGCTACTGATCCCTCATAAAACACCCCAAGTCTTTCAAACTAATGGCATTTGTTTCTTGCCATCTATACGTTGGCTTTTGTCGGCAGGTTATTTCGCTTACGGCCATACCAACCTGAACACGCCCGATCTCGTCCGATCTTGGAAGCTAAGCAGGTTCGGGCCTGGTTAGTACTTGGATGGGAGACCGCCTGGGAATACCAGGTGCAGTAAGCATTTTGCACAGCAAGGAGGTGCTACTGATCCCTCATAAAACACCCCAAGTCTTTCAAACTAATGGCATTTGTTTCTTGCCATCTATACGTTGGCTTTTGTCGGCAGGTTATTTCGCTTACGGCCATACCAACCTGAACACGCCCGATCTCGTCCGATCTCGGAAGCTAAGCAGGTTTGGGCCTGGTTAGTACTTGGATGGGAGACCGCCTGGGAATACCAGGTGCAGTAAGCATTTTATACAGCAAGGAGGTGCTACTGATCCCTCATAAAACACCCCAAGTCTTTCAAACTAATGGCATTTGTTTCTTGCCATCTATACGTTGGCTTTTGTCGGCAGGTTTTTTCGCTTACAGCCATACCAACCTGAGCACGCCCGATCTCGTCCGATCTCGGAAGCTAAGCAGGTTCGGGCCTGGTTAGTACTTGGATGGGAGACCGCCTGGGAATACCAGGTGCAGTAAGCATTTTGCACAGCAAGGAGGTGCTACTGATCCCTCATAAAACACCCCAAGTCTTTCAAACTAATGGCATTTGTTTCTTGCCATCTATACGTTGGCTTTTGTCGGCAGGTTATTTCGCTTACGGCCATACCAACCTGAACACGCCCGATCTCGTCCGATCTCGGAAGCTAAGCTGGTTCGGGCCTGGTTAGTACTTGGATGGGAGACCGCCTGGGATTACCAGGTGCAGTAAGCATTTTGCACAGCAAGGAGGTGCTACTGATCCCTCATAAAACACCCCAAGTCTTTCAAACTAATGGCATTTGTTTCTTGCCATCTATACGTTGGCTTTTGTCTGCAGGTTATTTCGCTTACGGCCATACCAACCTGAACACGCCCGATCTCGTCCGATCTCGGAAGCTAAGCAGGTTCGGGCCTGGTTAGTACTTGGATGGGAGACCGCCTGTGAATACCAGGTGCAGTAAGCATTTTGCACAGCAAGGAGGTGCTACTGATCCCTCATAAAACACCCCAAGTCTTTCAAACTAATGGCATTTGTTTCTTGCCATCTATACGTTGGCTTTTGTCGGCAGGTTATTTCGCTTACGGCCATACCAACCTGAACACGCCCGATCTCGTCCGATCTCGGAAGCTAAGCAGGTTCGGCCCTGGTTAGTACTTGGATGGGAGACCGCCTGGGAATACCAGGTGCAGTAAGCATTTTGCACAGCAAGGAGGTGCTACTGATCCCTCATAAAACACCCCAAGTCTTTCAAACTAATGGCATTTGTTTCTTGCCATCTATACGTTGGCTTTTGTCGGCAGGTTATTTCGCTTACGGCCATACCAACCTGAACACGCCCGATCTCGTCCGATCTTGGAAGCTAAGCAGGTTCCGGCCTGGTTAGTACTTGGATGGGAGACCGCCTGGGAATACCTGGTGCAGTAAGCAATTTGCACAGCAAGGAGGTGCTACTGATCCCTCATAAAACACCCCAAGTCTTTCAAACTAATGGCATTTGTTTCTTGCCATCTATACGTTGGCTTTTGTGGGCATGTTATTTCGCTTACGGCCATACCAACCTGAACACGCCCGATCTCGTCCGATCTCGGAAGCTAAGCAGGTTCGGGCCTGGTTAGTACTTGGATGGGAGACCGCCTGGGAATACCAGGTGCAGTAAGCATTTTGCACAGCAAGGAGGTGCTACTGATCCCTCATAAAACACCCCAAGTCTTTCAAACTAATGGCATTTGTTTCTTGCCATCTATACGTTGGCTTTTGTCGGCAGGTTATTTCGCTTACGGCCATACCAACCTGAACATGCCCGATCTCGTCCGATCTCGGAAGCTAAGCAGGTTCGGGCCTGGTTAGTACTTGGATGGGAGACCGCCTGGGAATACCAGGTGCAGTAAGCATTTTGCACAGCAAGGAGGTGCTACTGATCCCTCATAAAACACCCCAAGTCTTTCAAACTAATGGCATTTGTTTCTTGCCATCTATACGTTGGCTTTTGTCGGCAGGTTATTTCGCTTACGGCCATACCAACCTGAACACGCCCGATCTCGTCCGATCTTGGAAGCTAAGCAGGTTCGGGCCTGGTTAGTACTTGGATGGGAGACCGCCTGGGAATACCAGGTGCAGTAAGCATTTTGCACAGCAAGGAGGTGCTACTGATCCCTCATAAAACACCCCAAGTCTTTCAAACTAATGGCATTTGTTTCTTGCCATCTATACGTTGGCTTTTGTCGGCAGGTTATTTCGCTTACGGCCATACCAACCTGAACACGCCCGATCTCGTCCGATCTCGGAAGCTAAGCAGGTTTGGGCCTGGTTAGTACTTGGATGGGAGACCGCCTGGGAATACCAGGTGCAGTAAGCATTTTATACAGCAAGGAGGTGCTACTGATCCCTCATAAAACACCCCAAGTCTTTCAAACTAATGGCATTTGTTTCTTGCCATCTATACGTTGGCTTTTGTCGGCAGGTTTTTTCGCTTACAGCCATACCAACCTGAGCACGCCCGATCTCGTCCGATCTCGGAAGCTAAGCAGGTTCGGGCCTGGTTAGTACTTGGATGGGAGACCGCCTGGGAATACCAGGTGCAGTAAGCATTTTGCACAGCAAGGAGGTGCTACTGATCCCTCATAAAACACCCCAAGTCTTTCAAACTAATGGCATTTGTTTCTTGCCATCTATACGTTGGCTTTTGTCGGCAGGTTATTTCGCTTACGGCCGTACCAACCTGAACACGCCCGATCTCGTCCGATCTCGGAAGCTAAGCTGGTTCGGGCCTGGTTAGTACTTGGATGGGAGACCGCCTGGGAATACCAGGTGCAGTAAGCATTTTGCACAGCAAGGAGGTGCTACTGATCCCTCATAAAACACCCCAAGTCTTTCAAACTAATGGCATTTGTTTCTTGCCATCTATACGTTGGCTTTTGTCGGCAGGTTATTTCGCTTACGGCCATACCAACCTGAACACGCCAGATCTCGTCCGATCTTGGAAGCTAAGCAGGTTCCGGCCTGGTTAGTACTTGGATGGGAGACCGCCTGGGAATACCAGGTGCAGTAAGCAATTTGCACAGCAAGGAGGTGCTACTGATCCCTCATAAAACACCCCAAGTCTTTCAAACTAATGGCATTTGTTTCTTGCCATCTATACGTTGGCTTTTGTGGGCATGTTATTTCGCTTACGGCCATACCAACCTGAACACGCCCGATCTCGTCCGATCTCGGAAGCTAAGCAGGTTCGGGCCTGGTTAGTACTTGGATGGGAGACCGCCTGGGAATACCAGGTACAGTAAGCATTTTGCACAGCAAGGAGGTGCTACTGATCCCTCATAAAACACCCCAAGTCTTTCAAACTAATGGCATTTGTTTCTTGCCATCTATACATTGGCTTTTGACGGCAGGTTATTTCGCTTACGGCCATACCAACCTGAACACGCCCTGTCTCCTCCGATCTCTGAAGCTAAGCAGGTTCGGGCCTGGTTAGTACTTGGATGGGAGACCGCCTGGGAATACCAGGTGCAGTAAGCATTTTGCACAGCAAGGAGGTGCTACTGATCCCTCATAAAACACCCCAAGTCTTTCAAACTAATGGCATTTGTTTCTTGCCATCTATACGTTCGCTTTTGTCGGCAGGTTATTTCGATTACGGCCATACCAACCTGAACACGCCCGATCTCGGAAGCTAAGCAGGTTCCGGCCTGGTTAGTACTTGGATGGGAGACCGCCTGGGAATACCAGGTGCAGTAAGCATTTTGCACAGCAAGGAGGTGCTACTGATCCCTCATAAAACACCCCAAGTCTTTCAAACTAATGGCATTTGTTTCTTGCCATCTATACGTTGGCTTTTGTCGGCAGGTTATTTCGCTTACGGTCATACCAACCTGAACACGCCTGATCTCGTCCGATCTCGGAAGCTAAGCAGTTTCGGGCCTGGTTAGTACTTGGATGGGAGACCGCCTGGGAATACCAGGTGCAGTAAGCATTTTGCACAGCAAGGAGGTGCTACTGATCCCTCATAAAACACCCCAAGTCTTTCAAACTAATGGCATTTGTTTCTTGCCATCTATACGTTGGCTTTTGACGGCAGGTTATTTCGCTTACGGCCATACCAACCTGAACACGCCCGATCTCGTCCGATCTCGGAAGCTAAGCAGGTTCGGGCCTGGTTAGTACTTGGATGGGAGACCGCCTGGGAATACCAGGTGCAGTAAGCATTTTGCACAGCAAGGAGGTGCTACTGATCCCTCATAAAACACCCCAAGTCTTTCAAACTAATGGCATTTGTTTCTTGCCATCTATACGTTGGCTTTTGTCGGCAGGTTATTTCCATTACGGCCATACCAACCTGAACACGCCCGATCTCGTCCGATCTCGGAAGCTAAGCAGGTTCGGGCCTGGTTAGTACTTGGATGGGAGACCGCCTGGGAATACCAGGTGCAGTAAGCATTTTGCACAGCAAGGAGGTGCTACTGATCCCTCATAAAACACCCCAAGTCTTTCAAACTAATGGCATTTGTTTCTTGCCATCTATACGTTGGCTTTTGTCGGCAGGTTATTTTGCTTACGGCCATACCAACCTGAACACGCCCGATCTCGTCCGATCTCGGAAGCTAAGCAGGTTCGGGCCTGGTTAGTACTTGGATGGGAGACCGCCTGGGAATACCAGGTGCAGTAAGCATTTTGCACAGCAAGGAGGTGCTACTGATCCCTCATAAAACACCCCAAGTCTTTCAAACTAATGGCATTTGTTTCTTGCCATCTATACGTTGGCTTTTGTCTGCAGGTTATTTCTCTTACGGCCATACCAACCTGAACACGCCCGATCTCGTCCGATCTCGGAAGCTAAGCAGGTTCGGGCCTGGTTAGTACTTGGATGGGAGACCGCCTGGGAATACCAGGTGCAGTAAGCATTTTGCACAGCAAGGAGGTGCTACTGATCCCTCATAAAACACCCCAAGTCTTTCAAACTAATGGCATTTGTTTCTTGCCATCTATACGTTGGCTTTTGTCGGCAGGTTATTTCGCTTACGGCCATACCAACCTGAACACGCCCGATCTCGTCCGATCTCGGAAGCTAAGCAGGTTTGGGCCTGGTTAGTACTTGGATGGGAGACCGCCTGGGAATACCAGGTGCAGTAAGCATTTTATACAGCAAGGAGGTGCTACTGATCCCTCATAAAACACCCCAAGTCTTTCAAACTAATGGCATTTGTTTCTTGCCATCTATACGTTGGCTTTTGTCTGCAGGTTATTTCGCTTACGGCCATACCAACCTGAACACGCCCGATCTCGTCCGATCTCGGAAGCTAAGCAGGTTCGGGCCTGGTTAGTACTTGGATGGGAGACCGCCTGGGAATACCAGGTGCAGTAAGCATTTTGCACAGCAAGGAGGTGCTACTGATCCCTCATAAAACACCCCAAGTCTTTCAAACTAATGGCATTTGTTTCTTGCCATCTATACGTTGGCTTTTGTCGGCAGGTTATTTCGCTTACGGCCATACCAACCTGAACACGCCCGATCTCGTCCGATCTCGGAAGCTAAGCTGGTTCGGGCCTGGTTAGTACTTGGATGGGAGACCGCCTGGGAATACCAGGTGCAGTAAGCATTTTGCATAGCAAGGAGGTGCTACTGATCCCTCATAAAACACCCCAAGTCTTTCAAACTAATGGCATTTGTTTCTTGCCATCTATACGTTGGCTTTTGTCGGCAGGTTATTTCGCTTACGGCCATACCAACCTGAACACGCCCGATCTCGTCCGATCTCGGAAGCTAAGCAGGTTCGGGCCTGGTTAGTACTTGGATGGGAGACCGCCTGTGAATACCAGGTGCAGTAAGCATTTTGCACAGCAAGGAGGTGCTACTGATCCCTCATAAAACACCCCAAGTCTTTCAAACTAATGGCATTTGTTTCTTGCCATCTATACGTTGGCTTTTGTCGGCAGGTTATTTAGCTTACGGTCATACCAACCTGAACACGCCTGATCTCGTCCGATCTCGGAAGCTAAGCAGTTTCGGGCCTGGTTAGTACTTGGATGGGAGACCGCCTGGGAATACCAGGTGCAGTAAGCATTTTGCACAGCAAGGAGGTGCTACTGATCCCTCATAAAACACCCCAAGTCTTTCAAACTAATGGCATTTGTTTCTTGCCATCTATACGTTGGCTTTTGACGGCAGGTTATTTCGCTTACGGCCATACCAACCTGAACACGCCCGATCTCGTCCGATCTCGGAAGCTAAGCAGGTTCGGGCCTGGTTAGTACTTGGATGGGAGACCGCCTGGGAATACCAGGTGCAGTAAGCATTTTGCACAGCAAGGAGGTGCTACTGATCCCTCATAAAACACCCCAAGTCTTTCAAACTAATGGCATTTGTTTCTTGCCATCTATACGTTGGCTTTTGTCGGCAGGTTATTTCGATTACGGCCATACCAACCTGAACACGCCCGATCTCGTCCGATCTCGGAAGCTAAGCAGGTTCGGGCCTGGTTAGTACTTGGATGGGAGACCGCCTGGGAATACCAGGTGCAGTAAGCATTTTGCACAGCAAGGAGGTGCTACTGATCCCTCATAAAACACCCCAAGTCTTTCAAACTAATGGCATTTGTTTCTTGCCATCTATACGTTGGCTTTTGTCGGCAGGTTATTTTGCTTACGGCCATACCAACCTGAACACGCCCGATCTCGTCCGATCTCGGAAGCTAAGCAGGTTCGGGCCTGGTTAGTACTTGGATGGGAGACCGCCTGGGAATACCAGGTGCAGTAAGCATTTTGCACAGCAAGGAGGTGCTACTGATCCCTCATAAAACACCCCAAGTCTTTCAAACTAATGGCATTTGTTTCTTGCCATCTATACGTTGGCTTTTGTCTGCAGGTTATTTCTCTTACGGCCATACCAACCTGAACACGCCCGATCTCGTCCGATCTCGGAAGCTAAGCAGGTTCGGGCCTGGTTAGTACTTGGATGGGAGACCGCCTGGGAATACCAGGTGCAGTAAGCATTTTGCACAGCAAGGAGGTGCTACTGATCCCTCATAAAACACCCCAAGTCTTTCAAACTAATGGCATTTGTTTCTTGCCATCTATACGTTGGCTTTTGTCGGCAGGTTATTTCGCTTACGGCCATACCAACCTGAACACGCCCGATCTCGTCCGATCTCGGAAGCTAAGCAGGTTTGGGCCTGGTTAGTACTTGGATGGGAGACCGCCTGGGAATACCAGGTGCAGTAAGCATTTTATACAGCAAGGAGGTGCTACTGATCCCTCATAAAACACCCCAAGTCTTTCAAACTAATGGCATTTGTTTCTTGCCATCTATACGTTGGCTTTTGTCGGCAGGTTATTTCGCTTACGGCCATACCAACCTGAACACGCCCGATCTCGTCCGATCTCGGAAGCTAAGCAGGTTCGGGCCTGGTTAGTACTTGGATGGGAGACCGCCTGGGAATACCAGGTGCAGTAAGCATTTTGCACAGCAAGGAGGTGCTACTGATCCCTCATAAAACACCCCAAGTCTTTCAAACTAATGGCATTTGTTTCTTGCCATCTATACGTTGGCTTTTGTCGGCAGGTTATTTCGCTTACGGCCATACCAACCTGAACACGCCCGATCTCGTCCGATCTCGGAAGCTAAGCAGGTTTGGGCCTGGTTAGTACTTGGATGGGAGACCGCCTGGGAATACCAGGTGCAGTAAGCATTTTATACAGCAAGGAGGTGCTACTGATCCCTCATAAAACACCCCAAGTCTTTCAAACTAATGGCATTTGTTTCTTGCCATCTATACGTTGGCTTTTGTCGGCAGGTTATTTCGCTTACGGCCATACCAACCTGAACACGCCCGATCTCGTCCGATCTCGGAAGCTAAGCAGGTTCGGGCCTGGTTAGTACTTGGATGGGAGACCGCCTGGGAATACCAGGTGCAGTAAGCATTTTGCACAGCAAGGAGGTGCTACTGATCCCTCATAAAACACCCCAAGTCTTTCAAACTAATGGCATTTGTTTCTTGCCATCTATACGTTGGCTTTTGTCGGCAGGTTATTTCGCTTACGCCCATACCAACCTGAACACGCCCGATCTCGTCCGATCTCGGAAGCTAAGCAGGTTCGGGCCTGGTTAGTACTTGGATGGGAGACCTCCTGGGAATACCAGGTGCAGTAAGCATTTTGCACAGCAAGGAGGTGCTACTGATCCCTCATAAAACACCCCAAGTCTTTCAAACTAATGGCATTTGTTTCTTGCCATCTATACGTTGGCTTTTGTCGGCAGGTTATTTCGCTTACGGCCATACCAACCTGAACACGCCCGATCTCGTCCGATCTCGGAAGCTAAGCAGGTTCCGGCCTGGTTAGTACTTGGATGGGAGACCGCCTGGGAATACCAGGTGCAGTAAGCAATTTGCACAGCAAGGAGGTGCTACTGATCCCTCATAAAACACCCCAAGTCTTTCAAACTAATGGCATTTGTTTCTTGCCATCTATACGTTGGCTTTTGTCGGCATGTTATTTCGCTTACGGCCATACCAACCTGAACACGCCCGATCTCGTCCGATCTCGGAAGCTAAGCAGGTTCGCGCCTGGTTAGTACTTGGATGGGAGACCGCCTGGGAATACCAGGTGCAGTAAGCATTTTGCACAGCAAGGAGGTGCTACTGATCCCTCATAAAACACCCCAAGTCTTTCAAACTAATGGCATTTGTTTCTTGCCATCTATACATTGGCTTTTGACGGCAGGTTATTTCGCTTACGGCCATACCAACCTGAACACGCCCGATCTCGTCCGATCTCGGAAGCTAAGCAGGTTCGGGCCTGGTTAGTACTTGGATGGGAGACCGCCTGAGAATACCAGGTGCAGTAAGCATTTTGCACAGCAAGGAGGTGCTACTGATCCCTCATAAAACACCCCAAGTCTTTCAAACTAATGGCATTTGTTTCTTGCCATCTATACGTTGGCTTTTGTCGGCAGGTTATTTCGCTTACGGCCATACCAAACTGAACACGCCCGATCTCGTCCGATCTCGGAAGCTAAGCAGGTTCGGGCCTGGTTAGTACTTGGATGGGAGACCGCCTGGGAATACCAGGTGCAGTAAGCATTTTGCACAGCAAGGAGGTGCTACTGATCCCTCATAAAACACCCCAAGTCTTTCAAACTAATGGCATTTGTTTCTTGCCATCTATACGTTGGCTTTTGTCGGCAGGTTATTTCGCTTACGGCCATACCAACCTGAACACGCCCGATCTCGTCCGATCTCGGAAGCTAAGCAGGTTCGGGCCTGGTTAGTACTTGGATGGGAGACCGCCTGGGAATACCAGGTGCAGTAAGCATTTTGCACAGCAAGGAGGTGCTACTGATCCCTCATAAAACACCCCAAGTCTTTCAAACTAATGGCATTTGTTTCTTGCCATCTATACGTTGGCTTTTGTCGGCAGGTTATTTCGCTTACGGCCATACCAACCTGAACACGCACGATCTCGTCCGATCTCGGAAGCTAACCTGGTTCGGGCCTTGTTAGTACTTGGATGGGAGACCGCCTGGGAATACCAGGTGCAGTAAGCATTTTGCACAGCAAGGAGGTGCTACTGATCCCTCATAAAACACCCCAAGTCTTTCAAACTAATGGCATTTGTTTCTTGCCATCTATACGTTGGCTTTTGTCGGCAGGTTATTTCGCTTACGCCCATACCAACCTGAACACACCCCAACTCGTCCGATCTCGGACGCTAAGCAGGTTCGGGCCTGGTTAGTACTTGGATGGGAGACCGCCTGGGAATACCAGTTGCAGTAAGCATTTTGCACAGCAAGGAGGTGCTACTGATCCCTCATAAAACACCCCAAGTCTTTCAAACTAATGGCATTTGTTTCTTGCCATCTATACGTTGGCTTTTGTCGGCAGGTTATTTCGCTTACGGCCATACCAACCTGAACACGCCCGATCTCGTCCCATCTCGGAAGCTAAGCAGGTTCGGGCCTGGTTAGTACTTGGATGGGAGACCGCCTGTGAATACCAGGTGCAGTAAGCATTTTGCACAGCAAGGAGGTGCTACTGATCCCTCATAAAACACCCCAAGTCTTTCAAACTAATGGCATTTGTTTCTTGTCATCTATACGTTGGCTTTTGTCGGCAGGTTATTTTGCTTAAGGCCATACCAACCTGAACACGCCCGATCTCGTCCGATCTCGGAAGCTAAGCAGGTTCGGGCCTGGTTAGTACTTGGATGGGAGACCGCCTGGGAATACCAGGTGCAGTAAGCATTTTGCACAGCAAGGAGGTGCTACTGATCCCTCATAAAACACCCCAAGTCTTTCAAACTAATGGCATTTGTTTCTTGCCATCTATACGTTGGCTTTTGTCGGCAGGTTATTTCGCTTACGGCCACACCAACCTGAACACGCCCGATCTCGTCCGATCTCGGAAGCTAACCTGGTTCGGGCCTTGTTAGTACTTGGATGGGAGACCGCCTGGGAATACCAGGTGCAGTAAGCATTTTGCACAGCAAGGAGGTGCTACTGATCCCTCATAAAACACCCCAAGTCTTTCAAACTAATGGCATTTGTTTCTTGCCATCTATACGTTGGCTTTTGTCGGCAGGTTATTTCGCTTACGCCCATACCAACCTGAACACACCCCAACTCGTCCGATCTCGGACGCTAAGCAGGTTTGGGCCTGGTTAGTACTTGGATGGGAGACCGCCTGGGAATACCAGGTGCAGTAAGCATTTTGCACAGCAAGGAGGTGCTACTGATCCCTCATAAAACACCCCAAGTCTTTCAAACTAATGGCATTTGTTTCTTGCCATCTATACGTTGGCTTTTGTCGGCAGGTTAATTCGCTTACGGCCATACCAACCTGAACACGCCCGATCTCGTCCGATCTCGGAAGCTAAGCAGGTTCGGGCCTGGTTAGTACTTGGATGGGAGACCGCCTGTGAATACCAGGTGCAGTAAGCATTTTGCACAGCAAGGAGGTGCTACTGATCCCTCATAAAACACCCCAAGTCTTTCAAACTAATGGCATTTGTTTCTTGCCATCTATACGTTGGCTTTTGTCGGCAGGTTATTTCGCTTAAGGCCATACCAACCTGAACACGCCCGATCTCGTCCGATCTCGGAAGCTAAGCAGGTTCGGGCCTGGTTAGTACTTGGATGGGAGACCGCCTGGGAATACCAGGTGCAGTAAGCATTTTGCACAGCAAGGAGGTGCTACTGATCCCTCATAAAACACCCCAAGTCTTTCAAACTAATGGCATTTGTTTCTTGCCATCTATACGTTGGCTTTTGTCGGCAGGTTATTTCGCTTACGGTCATACCAACCTGAACACGCCTGATCTCGTCCGATCTCGGAAGCTAAGCAGTTTCGGGCCTGGTTAGTACTTGGATGGGAGACCGCCTGGGAATACCAGGTGCAGTAAGCATTTTGCACAGCAAGGAGGTGCTACTGATCCCTCATAAAACACCCCAAGTCTTTCAAACTAATGGCATTTGTTTCTTGCCATCTATACGTTGGCTTTTGACGGCAGGTTATTTCGCTTACGGCCATAC
>NC_140168.1:113370071-113380071 GCF_963971535.1 Notolepis coatsorum
AAGCATTTTGCACAGCAAGGAGGTGCTACTGATCCCTCATAAAACACCCCAAGTCTTTCAAACTAATGGCATTTGTTTCTTGCCATCTATACATTGGCTTTTGACGGCAGGTTATTTCGCTTACGGCCATACCAACCTGAACACGCCCGATCTCGTCCGATCTCGGAAGCTAAGCAGGTTCGGGCCTGGTTAGTACTTGGATGGGAGACCGCCTGAGAATACCAGGTGCAGTAAGCATTTTGCACAGCAAGGAGGTGCTACTGATCCCTCATAAAACACCCCAAGTCTTTCAAACTAATGGCATTTGTTTCTTGCCATCTATACGTTGGCTTTTGTCGGCAGGTTATTTCGCTTACGGCCATACCAAACTGAACACACCCGATCTCGTCCGATCTCGGAAGCTAAGCAGGATCGGGCCTGGTTAGTACTTGGATGTGAGACCGCCTGGGAATACCAGGTGCAGTAAGCATTTTGCACAGCAAGGAGGTGCTACTGATCGATCATAAAACACCCCAAGTCTTTCAAACTAATGGCATTTGTTTCTTGCCATCTATACGTTGGCTTTTGTCGGCAGGTTATTTCGCTTACGGCTATACCAATCTGAACACGCCCCAACTCGTCCGATCTCGGAAGCTAAGCAGGTTCGGGCCTGGTTAGTACTTGGATGGGAGACCGCCTGGGAATACCAGGTGCAGTAAGCATTTTGCACAGCAAGGAGGTGCTACTGATCCCTCATAAAACACCCCAAGTCTTTCAAACTAATGGCATTTGTTTCTTGCCATCTATACGTTGGCTTTTGTCGGCAGGTTATTTCGCTTACGGCCATACCAACCTGAACACGCCCGATCTCGTCCGATCTCGGAAGCTAAGCAGGTTCGGGCCTGGTTAGTACATGGATGGGAGACCGCCTGGGAATACCAGGTGCAGTAAGCATTTTGCACAGCAAGGAGGTGCTACTGATCCCTCATAAAACACCCCAAGTCTTTCAAACTAATGGCATTTGTTTCTTGCCATCTATACGTTGGCTTTTGTCGGCAGGTTATTTCGCTTACGGCCATACCAACCTGAACACGCACGATCTCGTCCGATCTCGGAAGCTAACCTGGTTCGGGCCTTGTTAGTACTTGGATGGGAGACCGCCTGGGAATACCAGGTGCAGTAAGCATTTTGCACAGCAAGGAGGTGCTACTGATCCCTCATAAAACACCCCAAGTCTTTCAAACTAATGGCATTTGTTTCTTGCCATCTATACGTTGGCTTTTGTCGGCAGGTTATTTCGCTTACGCCCATACCAACCTGAACACACCCCAACTCGTCCGATCTCGGACGCTAAGCAGGTTCGGGCCTGGTTAGTACTTGGATGGGAGACCGCCTGGGAATACCAGTTGCAGTAAGCATTTTGCACAGCAAGGAGGTGCTACTGATCCCTCATAAAACACCCCAAGTCTTTCAAACTAATGGCATTTGTTTCTTGCCATCTATACGTTGGCTTTTGTCGGCAGGTTATTTCGCTTACGGCCATACCAACCTGAACACGCCCGATCTCGTCCCATCTCGGAAGCTAAGCAGGTTCGGGCCTGGTTAGTACTTGGATGGGAGACCGCCTGTGAATACCAGGTGCAGTAAGCATTTTGCACAGCAAGGAGGTGCTACTGATCCCTAATAAAACACCCCAAGTCTTTCAAACTAATGGCATTTGTTTCTTGTCATCTATACGTTGGCTTTTGTCGGCAGGTTATTTTGCTTAAGGCCATACCAACCTGAACACGCCCGATCTCGTCCGATCTCGGAAGCTAAGCAGGTTCGGGCCTGGTTAGTACTTGGATGGGAGACCGCCTGGGAATACCAGGTGCAGTAAGCATTTTGCACAGCAAGGAGGTGCTACTGATCCCTCATAAAACACCCCAAGTCTTTCAAACTAATGGCATTTGTTTCTTGCCATCTATACGTTGGCTTTTGTCGGCAGGTTATTTCGCTTACGGCCACACCAACCTGAACACGCCCGATCTCGTCCGATCTCGGAAGCTAACCTGGTTCGGGCCTTGTTAGTACTTGGATGGGAGACCGCCTGGGAATACCAGGTGCAGTAAGCATTTTGCACAGCAAGGAGGTGCTACTGATCCCTCATAAAACACCCCAAGTCTTTCAAACTAATGGCATTTGTTTCTTGCCATCTATACGTTGGCTTTTGTCGGCAGGTTATTTCGCTTACGCCCATACCAACCTGAACACACCCCAACTCGTCCGATCTCGGACGCTAAGCAGGTTTGGGCCTGGTTAGTACTTGGATGGGAGACCGCCTGGGAATACCAGGTGCAGTAAGCATTTTGCACAGCAAGGAGGTGCTACTGATCCCTCATAAAACACCCCAAGTCTTTCAAACTAATGGCATTTGTTTCTTGCCATCTATACGTTGGCTTTTGTCGGCAGGTTAATTCGCTTACGGCCATACCAACCTGAACACGCCCGATCTCGTCCGATCTCGGAAGCTAAGCAGGTTCGGGCCTGGTTAGTACTTGGATGGGAGACCGCCTGTGAATACCAGGTGCAGTAAGCATTTTGCACAGCAAGGAGGTGCTACTGATCCCTCATAAAACACCCCAAGTCTTTCAAACTAATGGCATTTGTTTCTTGCCATCTATACGTTGGCTTTTGTCGGCAGGTTATTTCGCTTAAGGCCATACCAACCTGAACACGCCCGATCTCGTCCGATCTCGGAAGCTAAGCAGGTTCGGGCCTGGTTAGTACTTGGATGGGAGACCGCCTGGGAATACCAGGTGCAGTAAGCATTTTGCACAGCAAGGAGGTGCTACTGATCCCTCATAAAACACCCCAAGTCTTTCAAACTAATGGCATTTGTTTCTTGCCATCTATACGTTGGCTTTTGTCGGCAGGTTATTTCGCTTACGGTCATACCAACCTGAACACGCCTGATCTCGTCCGATCTCGGAAGCTAAGCAGTTTCGGGCCTGGTTAGTACTTGGATGGGAGACCGCCTGGGAATACCAGGTGCAGTAAGCATTTTGCACAGCAAGGAGGTGCTACTGATCCCTCATAAAACACCCCAAGTCTTTCAAACTAATGGCATTTGTTTCTTGCCATCTATACGTTGGCTTTTGACGGCAGGTTATTTCGCTTACGGCCATACCAACCTGAACACGCCCGATCTCGTCCGATCTCGGAAGCTAAGCAGGTTCGGGCCTGGTTAGTACTTGGATGGGAGACCGCCTGGGAATACCAGGTGCAGTAAGCATTTTGCACAGCAAGGAGGTGCTACTGATCCCTCATAAAACACCCCAAGTCTTTCAAACTAATGGCATTTGTTTCTTGCCATCTATATGTTGGCTTTTGTCGGCAGGTTATTTCGATTACGGCCATACCAACCTGAACACGCCCGATCTCGTCCGATCTCGGAAGCTAAGCAGGTTCGGGCCTGGTTAGTACTTGGATGGGAGACCGCCTGGGAATACCAGGTGCATTAAGCATTTTGCACAGCAAGGAGGTGCTACTGATCCCTCATAAAACACCCCAAGTCTTTCAAACTAATGGCATTTGTTTCTTGCCATCTATACGTTGGCTTTTGTCGGCAGGTTATTTTGCTTACGGCCATACCAACCTGAACACGCCCGATCTCGTCCGATCTCGGAAGCTAAGCAGGTTCGGGCCTGGTTAGTACTTGGATGGGAGACCGCCTGGGAATACCAGGTGCAGTAAGCATTTTGCACAGCAAGGAGGTGCTACTGATCCCTCATAAAACACCCCAAGTCTTTCAAACTAATGGCATTTGTTTCTTGCCATCTATACGTTGGCTTTTGTCGGCAGGTTATTTCTCTTACGGCCATACCAACCTGAACACGCCCGATCTCGTCCGATCTCGGAAGCTAAGCAGGTTCGGGCCTGGTTAGTACTTGGATGGGAGACCGCCTGGGAATACCAGGTGCAGTAAGCATTTTGCACAGCAAGGAGGTGCTACTGATCCCTCATAAAACACCCCAAGTCTTTCAAACTAATGGCATTTGTTTCTTGCCATCTATACGTTGGCTTTTGTCGGCAGGTTATTTCGATTACGGCCATACCAACCTGAACACGCCCGATCTCGTCCGATCTCGGAAGCTAAGCAGGTTCGGGCCTGGTTAGTACTTGGATGGGAGACCGCCTGGGAATACCAGGTGCAGTAAGCATTTTGCACAGCAAGGAGGTGCTACTGATCCCTCATAAAACACCCCAAGTCTTTCAAACTAATGGCATTTGTTTCTTGCCATCTATACGTTGGCTTTTGTCGGCAGGTTATTTTGCTTACGGCCATACCAACCTGAACACGCCCGATCTCGTCCGATCTCGGAAGCTAAGCAGGTTCGGGCCTGGTTAGTACTTGGATGGGAGACCGCCTGGGAATACCAGGTGCAGTAAGCATTTTGCACAGCAAGGAGGTGCTACTGATCCCTCATAAAACACCCCAAGTCTTTCAAACTAATGGCATTTGTTTCTTGCCATCTATACGTTGGCTTTTGTCGGCAGGTTATTTCGCTTACGGCCATACCAACCTGAACACGCCCGATCTCGTCCGATCTCGGAAGCTAAGCAGGTTTGGGCCTGGTTAGTACTTGGATGGGAGACCGCCTGGGAATACCAGGTGCAGTAAGCATTTTATACAGCAAGGAGGTGCTACTGATCCCTCATAAAACACCCCAAGTCTTTCAAACTAATGGCATTTGTTTCTTGCCATCTATACGTTGGCTTTTGTCGGCAGGTTATTTCGCTTACGGCCATACCAACCTGAACACGCCCGATCTCGTCCGATCTCGGAAGCTAAGCAGGTTCGGGCCTGGTTAGTACTTGGATGGGAGACCGCCTGGGAATACCAGGTGCAGTAAGCATTTTGCACAGCAAGGAGGTGCTACTGATCCCTCATAAAACACCCCAAGTCTTTCAAACTAATGGCATTTGTTTCTTGCCATCTATACGTTGGCTTTTGTCGGCAGGTTATTTCGCTTACGGCCATACCAACCTGAACACGCCCGATCTCGTCCGATCTCGGAAGCTAAGCTGGTTCGGGCCTGGTTAGTACTTGGATGGGAGACCGCCTGGGAATACCAGGTGCAGTAAGCATTTTGCACAGCAAGGAGGTGCTACTGATCCCTCATAAAACACCCCAAGTCTTTCAAACTAATGGCATTTGTTTCTTGCCATCTATACGTTGGCTTTTGTCGGCAGGTTATTTCGCTTACGGCCATACCAACCTGAACACGCCCGATCTCGTCCGATCTCGGAAGCTAAGCAGGTTCGGGCCTGGTTAGTACTTGGATGGGAGACCGCCTGTGAATACCAGGTGCAGTAAGCATTTTGCACAGCAAGGAGGTGCTACTGATCCCTCATAAAACACCCCAAGTCTTTCAAACTAATGGCATTTGTTTCTTGCCATCTATACGTTGGCTTTTGTCGGCAGGTTATTTCGCTTACGGCCATACCAACCTGAACACGCCCGATCTCGTCCGATCTCGGAAGCTAAGCAGGTTCCGGCCTGGTTAGTACTTGGATGGTAGACCGCCTGGGAATACCAGGTGCAGTAAGCAATTTGCACAGCAAGGAGGTGCTACTGATCCCTCATAAAACACCCCAAGTCTTTCAAACTAATGGCATTTGTTTCTTGCCATCTATACGTTGGCTTTTGTCGGCATGTTATTTCGCTTACGGCCATACCAACCTGAACACGCCCGATCTCGTCCGATCTCGGAAGCTAAGCAGGTTCGCGCCTGGTTAGTACTTGGATGGGAGACCGCCTGGGAATACCAGGTGCAGTAAGCATTTTGCACAGCAAGGAGGTGCTACTGATCCCTCATAAAACACCCCAAGTCTTTCAAACTAATGGCATTTGTTTCTTGCCATCTATACATTGGCTTTTGACGGCAGGTTATTTCGCTTACGGCCATACCAACCTGAACACGCCCGATCTCGTCCGATCTCGGAAGCTAAGCAGGTTCGGGCCTGGTTAGTACTTGGATGGGAGACCGCCTGAGAATACCAGGTGCAGTAAGCATTTTGCACAGCAAGGAGGTGCTACTGATCCCTCATAAAACACCCCAAGTCTTTCAAACTAATGGCATTTGTTTCTTGCCATCTATACGTTGGCTTTTGTTGGCAGGTTATTTCGCTTACGGCCATACCAACCTGAACACGCCCGATCTCGTCCGATCTCGGAAGCTAAGCAGGTTCGGGCCTGGTTAGTACTTGGATGGGAGACCGCCTGTGAATACCAGGTGCAGTAAGCATTTTGCACAGCAAGGAGGTGCTACTGATCCCTCATAAAACACCCCAAGTCTTTCAAACTAATGGCATTTGTTTCTTGCCATCTATACGTTGGCTTTTGTCGGCAGGTTATTTCGCTTACGGCCATACCAACCTGAACACGCCCGATCTCGTCCGATCTCGGAAGCTAAGCAGGTTCGGGCCTGGTTAGTACTTGGATGGGAGACCGCCTGGGAATACCAGGTGCAGTAAGCATTTTGCACAGCAAGGAGGTGCTACTGATCCCTCATAAAACACCCCAAGTCTTTCAAACTAATGGCATTTGTTTCTTGCCATCTATACGTTGGCTTTTGTCGGCAGGTTATTTCGCTTACGCCCATACCAACCTGAACACGCCCGATCTCATCCGATCTCGGAAGCTAAGCAGGTTCGGGCCTGGTTAGTACTTGGATGGGAGACCTCCTGGGAATACCAGGTGCAGTAAGCATTTTGCACAGCAAGGAGGTGCTACTGATCCCTCATAAAACACCCCAAGTCTTTCAAACTAATGGCATTTGTTTCTTGCCATCTATACGTTGGCTTTTGTCGGCAGGTTATTTCGCTTACGGCCATACCAACCTGAACACGCCCGATCTCGTCCGATCTCGGAAGCTAAGCAGGTTCCGGCCTGGTTAGTACTTGGATGGTAGACCGCCTGGGAATACCAGGTGCAGTAAGCAATTTGCACAGCAAGGAGGTGCTACTGATCCCTCATAAAACACCCCAAGTCTTTCAAACTAATGGCATTTGTTTCTTGCCATCTATACGTTGGCTTTTGTCGGCATGTTATTTCGCTTACGGCCATACCAACCTGAACACGCCCGATCTCGTCCGATCTCGGAAGCTAAGCAGGTTCGCGCCTGGTTAGTACTTGGATGGGAGACCGCCTGGGAATACCAGGTGCAGTAAGCATTTTGCACAGCAAGGAGGTGCTACTGATCCCTCATAAAACACCCCAAGTCTTTCAAACTAATGGCATTTGTTTCTTGCCATCTATACATTGGCTTTTGACGGCAGGTTATTTCGCTTACGGCCATACCAACCTGAACACGCCCGATCTCGTCCGATCTCGGAAGCTAAGCAGGTTCGGGCCTGGTTAGTACTTGGATGGGAGACCGCCTGAGAATACCAGGTGCAGTAAGCATTTTGCACAGCAAGGAGGTGCTACTGATCCCTCATAAAACACCCCAAGTCTTTCAAACTAATGGCATTTGTTTCTTGCCATCTATACGTTGGCTTTTGTCGGCAGGTTATTTCGCTTACGGCCATACCAAACTGAACACGCCCGATCTCGTCCGATCTCGGAAGCTAAGCAGGATCGGGCCTGGTTAGTACTTGGATGTGAGACCGCCTGGGAATACCAGGTGCAGTAAGCATTTTGCACAGCAAGGAGGTGCTACTGATCGATCATAAAACACCCCAAGTCTTTCAAACTAATGGCATTTGTTTCTTGCCATCTATACGTTGGCTTTTGTCGGCAGGTTATTTCGCTTACGGCTATACCAATCTGAACACGCCCCAACTCGTCCGATCTCGGAAGCTAAGCAGGTTCGGGCCTGGTTAGTACTTGGATGGGAGACCGCCTGGGAATACCAGGTGCAGTAAGCATTTTGCACAGCAAGGAGGTGCTACTGATCCCTCATAAAACACCCCAAGTCTTTCAAACTAATGGCATTTGTTTCTTGCCATCTATACGTTGGCTTTTGTCGGCAGGTTATTTCGCTTACGGCCATACCAACCTGAACACGCCCGATCTCGTCCGATCTCGGAAGCTAAGCAGGTTCGGGCCTGGTTAGTACTTGGATGGGAGACCGCCTGGGAATACCAGGTGCAGTAAGCATTTTGCACAGCAAGGAGGTGCTACTGATCCCTCATAAAACACCCCAAGTCTTTCAAACTAATGGCATTTGTTTCTTGCCATCTATACGTTGGCTTTTGTCGGCAGGTTATTTCGCTTACGGCCATACCAACCTGAACACGCACGATCTCGTCCGATCTCGGAAGCTAACCTGGTTCGGGCCTTGTTAGTACTTGGATGGGAGACCGCCTGGGAATACCAGGTGCAGTAAGCATTTTGCACAGCAAGGAGGTGCTACTGATCCCTCATAAAACACCCCAAGTCTTTCAAACTAATGGCATTTGTTTCTTGCCATCTATACGTTGGCTTTTGTCGGCAGGTTATTTCGCTTACGCCCATACCAACCTGAACACACCCCAACTCGTCCGATCTCGGACGCTAAGCAGGTTCGGGCCTGGTTAGTACTTGGATGGGAGACCGCCTGGGAATACCAGTTGCAGTAAGCATTTTGCACAGCAAGGAGGTGCTACTGATCCCTCATAAAACACCCCAAGTCTTTCAAACTAATGGCATTTGTTTCTTGCCATCTATACGTTGGCTTTTGTCGGCAGGTTATTTCGCTTACGGCCATACCAACCTGAACACGCCCGATCTCGTCCCATCTCGGAAGCTAAGCAGGTTCGGGCCTGGTTAGTACTTGGATGGGAGACCGCCTGTGAATACCAGGTGCAGTAAGCATTTTGCACAGCAAGGAGGTGCTACTGATCCCTCATAAAACACCCCAAGTCTTTCAAACTAATGGCATTTGTTTCTTGTCATCTATACGTTGGCTTTTGTCGGCAGGTTATTTTGCTTAAGGCCATACCAACCTGAACACGCCCGATCTCGTCCGATCTCGGAAGCTAAGCAGGTTCGGGCCTGGTTAGTACTTGGATGGGAGACCGCCTGGGAATACCAGGTGCAGTAAGCATTTTGCACAGCAAGGAGGTGCTACTGATCCCTCATAAAACACCCCAAGTCTTTCAAACTAATGGCATTTGTTTCTTGCCATCTATACGTTGGCTTTTGTCGGCAGGTTATTTCGCTTACGGCCACACCAACCTGAACACGCCCGATCTCGTCCGATCTCGGAAGCTAACCTGGTTCGGGCCTTGTTAGTACTTGGATGGGAGACCGCCTGGGAATACCAGGTGCAGTAAGCATTTTGCACAGCAAGGAGGTGCTACTGATCCCTCATAAAACACCCCAAGTCTTTCAAACTAATGGCATTTGTTTCTTGCCATCTATACGTTGGCTTTTGTCGGCAGGTTATTTCGCTTACGCCCATACCAACCTGAACACACCCCAACTCGTCCGATCTCGGACGCTAAGCAGGTTTGGGCCTGGTTAGTACTTGGATGGGAGACCGCCTGGGAATACCAGGTGCAGTAAGCATTTTGCACAGCAAGGAGGTGCTACTGATCCCTCATAAAACACCCCAAGTCTTTCAAACTAATGGCATTTGTTTCTTGCCATCTATACGTTGGCTTTTGTCGGCAGGTTAATTCGCTTACGGCCATACCAACCTGAACACGCCCGATCTCGTCCGATCTCGGAAGCTAAGCAGGTTCGGGCCTGGTTAGTACTTGGATGGGAGACCGCCTGTGAATACCAGGTGCAGTAAGCATTTTGCACAGCAAGGAGGTGCTACTGATCCCTCATAAAACACCCCAAGTCTTTCAAACTAATGGCATTTGTTTCTTGCCATCTATACGTTGGCTTTTGTCGGCAGGTTATTTCGCTTAAGGCCATACCAACCTGAACACGCCCGATCTCGTCCGATCTCGGAAGCTAAGCAGGTTCGGGCCTGGTTAGTACTTGGATGGGAGACCGCCTGGGAATACCAGGTGCAGTAAGCATTTTGCACAGCAAGGAGGT
>NC_140168.1:113390071-113395071 GCF_963971535.1 Notolepis coatsorum
CCAAGTCTTTCAAACTAATGGCATTTGTTTCTTGCCATCTATACGTTGACTTTTGTCGGCAGGTTATTTCGCTTACGGCCATACCAACCTGAACACGCCCGATCTCGTCCGATCTCGGAAGCTAAGCAGGTTCCGGCCTGGTTAGTACTTGGATGGGAGACCGCCTGGGAATACCAGGTGCAGTAAGCATTTTGCACAGCAAGGAGGTGCTACTGATCCCTCATAAAACACCCCAAGTCTTTCAAACTAATGGCATTTGTTTCTTGCCATCTATACGTTGGCTTTTGTCGGCAGGTTATTTCGCTTACAGCCATACCAACCGGAACACGCCCGATCTCGTCCGATCTCGGAAGCTAAGCAGGTTCGGGCCTGGTTAGTACTTGGATGGGAGACCGCCTGGGAATACCAGGTGCAGTAAGCATTTTGCACAGCAAGGAGTTGCTACTGATCCCTCATAAAACACCCCAAGTCTTTCAAACTAATGGCATTTGTTTCTTGCCATCTATACGTTGGCTTTTGTCGGCACGTTATTTCGCTTACGGCCATACCAACCTGCACACGCCCGATCTCGTCCGATCTCGGAAGCTAAGCAGGTTCGGGCCTGGTTAGTACTTGGATGGGAGACCGCCTGGGAATACCAGGTGCAGTAAGCATTTTGCACAGCAAGGAGGTGCTACTGATCCCTCATAAAACACCCCAAGTCTTTCAAACTAATGGCATTTGTTTCTTGCCATCTATACGTTGGCTTTTGTCGGCAGGTTATTTTGCTTACGCCCATACCAACCTGAACACGCCCGATCTCGTCCGATCTCGGAAGCTAAGCAGGTTCGGGCCTGGTTAGTACTTGGATGGGAGACCGCCTGGGAATACCAGGTGCAGTAAGCATTTTGCACAGCAAGGAGGTGCTACTGATCCCTCATAAAACACCCCAAGTCTTTCAAACTAATGGCATTTGTTTCTTGCCATCTATACGTTGGCTTTTGTCGGCAGGTTATTTCGCTTACGGCCATACCAACCTGAACACGCCTGATCTCGTCCGATCTCGGAAGCTAAGCAGGTTCGGGCCTGGTTAGTACTTGGATGGGAGACCGCCTGGGAATACCAGGTGCAGTAAGCATTTTGCACAGCAAGGAGGTGCTACTGATCCCTCATAAAACACCCCAAGTCTTTCAAACTAATGGCATTTGTTTCTTGCCATCTATACGTTGGCTTTTGTCGGCAGGTTATTTCGCTTACGGCCATACCAACCTGAACACGCCCGATCTCGTCCGATCTCGGAAGCTAAGCAGGTTCCGGCCTGGTTAGTACTTGGATGGGAGACCGCCTGGGAATACCAGGTGCAGTAAGCATTTTGCACAGCAAGGAGGTGCTACTGATCCCTCATAAAACACCCCAAGTCTTTCAAACGAATGGCATTTGTTTCTTGCCATCTATACGTTGGCTTTTGTCGGCAGGTTTTTTCGCTTACAGCCATACCAACCTGAACACGCCCGATCTTGTCCGATCTCGGAAGCTAAGCAGGTTCGGGCCTGGTTAGTACTTGGATGGGAGACCGCCTGGGAATACCAGGTGCAGTAAGCATTTTGCACAGCAAGGAGTTGCTACTGATCCCTCATAAAACACCCCAAGTCTTTCAAACTAATGGCATTTGTTTCTTGCCATCTATATGTTGGCTTTTGTCGGCACGTTATTTCGCTTACGGCCATACCAACCTGAACACGCCTGATCTCGTCCGATCTCGGAAGCTAAGCAGGTTCGGGCCTGGTTAGTACTTGGATGGGAGACCGCCTGGGAATACCAGGTGCAGTAAGCATTTTGCACAGCAAGGAGGTGCTACTGATCCCTCATAAAACACCCCAAGTCTTTCAAACTAATGGCATTTGTTTCTTGCCATCTATACGTTGGCTTTTGTCGGCAGGTTATTTCGCTTACGGCCATACCAACCTGAACACGCCTGATCTCGTCCGATCTCGGAAGCTAAGCAGGTTCGGGCCTGGTTAGTACTTGGATGGGAGACCGCCTGGGAATACCAGGTGCAGTAAGCATTTTGCACAGCAAGGAGGTGCTACTGATCCCTCATAAAACACCCCAAGTCTTTCAAACTAATGGCATTTGTTTCTTGCCATCTATACGTTGGCTTTTGTCGGCAGGTTATTTCGCTTACAGCCATACCAACCTGAACACGCCCGATCTCGTCCGATCTCGGAAGCTAAGCAGGTTCGGGCCTGGTTAGTACTTGGATGGGAGACCGCCTGGGAATACCAGGTGCAGTAAGCATTTTGCACAGCAAGGAGTTGCTACTGATCCCTCATAAAACACCCCAAGTCTTTCAAACTAATGGCATTTGTTTCTTGCCATCTATACGTTGGCTTTTGTCGGCACGTTATTTCGCTTACGGCCATACCAACCTGCACACGCCCGATCTCGTCCGATCTCGGAAGCTAAGCAGGTTCGGGCCTGGTTAGTACTTGGATGGGAGACCGCCTGGGAATACCAGGTGCAGTAAGCATTTTGCACAGCAAGGAGGTGCTACTGATCCCTCATAAAACACCCCAAGTCTTTCAAACTAATGGCATTTGTTTCTTGCCATCTATACGTTGGCTTTTGTCGGCAGGTTATTTTGCTTACGGCCATACCAACCTGAACACGCCCGATCTCGTCCGATCTCGGAAGCTAAGCAGGTTCGGGCCTAGTTAGTACTTGGATGGGAGACCGCCTGGGAATACCAGGTGCAGTAAGCATTTTGCACAGCAAGGAGGTGCTACTGATCCCTCATAAAACACCCCAAGTCTTTCAAACTAATGGCATTTGTTTCTTGCCATCTATACGTTGGCTTTTGTCGGCAGGTTATTTCGCTTACGGCCATACCAACCTGAACACGCCTGATCTCGTCCGATCTCGGAAGCTAAGCAGGTTCGGGCCTGGTTAGTACTTGGATGGGAGACCGCCTGGGAATACCAGGTGCAGTAAGCATTTTGCACAGCAAGGAGGTGCTACTGATCCCTCATAAAACACCCCAAGTCTTTCAAACTAATGGCATTTGTTTCTTGCCATCTATACGTTGGCTTTTGTCGGCAGGTTATTTCGCTTACGGCCATACCAACCTGAACACGCCCGATCTCGTCCGATCTCGGAAGCTAAGCAGGTTCCGGCCTGTTTAGTACTTGGATGGGAGACCGCCTGGGAATACCAGGTGCAGTAAGCATTTTGCACAGCAAGGAGGTGCTACTGATCCCTCATAAAACACCCCAAGTCTTTCAAACTAATGGCATTTGTTTCTTGCCATCTATACGTTGGCTTTTGTCGGCAGGTTATTTCGCTTACAGCCATACCAACCTGAACACGCCCGATCTCGTCCGATCTCGGAAGCTAAGCAGGTTCGGGCCTGGTTAGTACTTGGATGGGAGACCGCCTGGGAATACCAGGTGCAGTAAGCATTTTGCACAGCAAGGAGTTGCTACTGATCCCTCATAAAACACCCCAAGTCTTTCAAACTAATGGCATTTGTTTCTTGCCATCTATACGTTGGCTTTTGTCGGCACGTTATTTCGCTTACGGCCATACCAACATGCACACGCCCGATCTCGTCCGATCTCGGAAGCTAAGCAGGTTCGGGCCTGGTTAGTACTTGGATGGGAGACCGCCTGGGAATACCAGGTGCAGTAAGCATTTTGCACAGCAAGGAGGTGCTACTGATCCCTCATAAAACACCCCAAGTCTTTCAGACTAATGGCATTTGTTTCTTGCCATCTATACGTTGGCTTTTGTCGGCAGGTTATTTCACTTACGGCCATACCAACCTGAACACGCCCGATCTCGTCCGATCTCGGAAGCTAAGCAGGTTCGGGCCTGGTTAGTACTTGGATGGGAGACCGCCTGGGAATACCAGGTGCAGTAAGCATTTTGCACAGCAAGGAGGTGCTACTGATCCCTCATAAAACACCCCAAGTCTTTCAAACTAATGGCATTTGTTTCTTGCCATCTATACGTTGGCTTTTGTCGGCAGGTTATTTCGCTTACGGCCATACCAACCTGAACACGCCCGATCTCGTCCGATCTCGGAAGCTAAGCAGGTTCGGGCCTGGTTAGTACTTGGATGGGAGACCGCCTGGGAATACCAGGTGCAGTAAGCATTTTGCACAGCAAGGAGGTGCTACTGATCCCTCATAAAACACCCCAAGTCTTTCAAACTAATGGCATTTGTTTCTTGCCATCTATACGTTGGCTTTTGTCGGCAGGTTATTTTGCTTACGGCCATACCAACCTGAACACGCCCGATCTCGTCCGATCTCGGAAGCTAAGCAGGTTCCGGCCTGGTTAGTACTTGGATGGGAGACCGCCTGGGAATACCAGGTGCAGTAAGCATTTTGCACAGCAAGGAGGTGCTACTGATCCCTCATAAAACACCCCAAGTCTTTCAAACTAATGGCATTTGTTTCTTGCCATCTATACGTTGGCTTTTGTCGGCAGGTTATTTCGCTTACGGCCATACCAACCTGAACACGCCCGATCTCGTCCGATCTCGGAAGCTAAGCAGGTTCGGGCCTGGTTAGTACTTGGATGGGAGACCGCCTGGGAATACCAGGTGCAGTAAGCATTTTGCACAGCAAGGAGGTGCTACTGATCCCTCATAAAACACCCCAAGTCTTTCAAACTAATGGCATTTGTTTCTTGCCATCTATACGTTGGCTTTTGTCGGCAGGTTATTTTGCTTACGGCCATACCAACCTGAACACGCCCGATCTCGTCCGATCTCGGAAGCTAAGCAGGTTCCGGCCTGGTTAGTACTTGGATGGGAGACCGCCTGGGAATACCAGGTGCAGTAAGCATTTTGCACAGCAAGGAGGTGCTACTGATCCCTCATAAAACACCCCAAGTCTTTCAAACTAATGGCATTTGTTTCTTGCCATCTATACGTTGGCTTTTGTCGGCAGGTTATTTTGCTTACGGCCATACCAACCTGAACACGCCCGATCTCGTCCGATCTCGGAAGCTAAGCA
>NC_140168.1:113405071-113417571 GCF_963971535.1 Notolepis coatsorum
ATGGGAGACCGCCTGGGAATACCAGATGCAGTAAGCATATTGCACAGCAAGGAGGTGCTACTGATCCCTCATAAAACACCCCAAGTCTTTCAAACTAATGGCATTTGTTTCTTGCCATCTATACGTTGGCTTTTGTCGGCAGGTTATTTCGCTTACGGCCATACCAATCTGAACACGCCCCAACTCGTCCGATCTCGGAAGCTAAGCAGGTTCGGGCCTGGTTAGTACTTGGATGGGAGACCGCCTCGGAATACCAGGTGCAGTAAGCATTTTGCACAGCAAGGAGGTGCTACTGATCCCTCATAAAACACCCCAAGTCTTTCAAACTAATGGCATTTGTTTCTTGCCATCTATACGTTGGCTTTTGTCGGCAGGTTATTTTGCTTACGGCCATACCAACCTGAACACGCCCGATCTAGTCCGATCTCGGAAGCTAAGCAGGTTCCGGCCTGGTTAGTACTTGGATGGGAGACCGCCTGGGAATACCAGGTGCAGTAAGCATTTTGCACAGCAAGGAGGTGCTACTGATCCCTCATAAAACACCCCAAGTCTTTCAAACTAATGGCATTTGTTTCTTGCCATCTATACGTTGGCTTTTGTCGGCAGGTTATTTCGCTTACGGCCATACCAAACTGAACACGCCCGATCTCGTCCGATCTCGGAAGCTAAGCAGGTTCGGGCCTGGTTAGTACTTGGATGGGAGACCGCCTGGGAATACCAGATGCAGTAAGCATATTGCACAGCAAGGAGGTGCTACTGATCCCTCATAAAACACCCCAAGTCTTTCAAACTAATGGCATTTGTTTCTTGCCATCTATACGTTGGCTTTTGTCGGCAGGTTATTTCGCTTACGGCCATACCAATCTGAACACGCCCCAACTCGTCCGATCTCGGAAGCTAAGCAGGTTCGGGCCTGGTTAGTACTTGGATGGGAGACCGCCTCGGAATACCAGGTGCAGTAAGCATTTTGCACAGCAAGGAGGTGCTACTGATCCCTCATAAAACACCCCAAGTCTTTCAAACTAATGGCATTTGTTTCTTGCCATCTATACGTTGGCTTTTGTCGGCAGGTTATTTTGCTTACGGCCATACCAACCTGAACACGCCCGATCTCGTCCGATCTCGGAAGCTAAGCAGGTTCCGGCCTGGTTAGTACTTGGATGGGAGACCGCCTGGGAATACCAGGTGCAGTAAGCATTTTGCACAGCAAGGAGGTGCTACTGATCCCTCATAAAACACCCCAAGTCTTTCAAACTAATGGCATTTGTTTCTTGCCATCTATACGTTGGCTTTTGTCGGCAGGTTATTTCGCTTACGGCCATACCAACCTGAACACGCCCGATCTCGTCCGATCTCGGAAGCTAAGCAGGTTCGGGCCTGGTTAGTACTTGGATGGGAGACCGCCTGGGAATACCAGGTGCAGTAAGCATTTTGCACAGCAAGGAGGTGCTACTGATCCCTCATAAAACACCCCAAGTCTTTCAAACTAATGGCATTTGTTTCTTGCCATCTATACGTTGGCTTTTGTCGGCAGGTTATTTCGCTTACGGCCATACCAACCTGAACACGCCCGATCTCGTCCGATCTCGGAAGCTAACCTGGTTCGGGCCTTGTTAGTACTTGGATGGGAGACCGCCTGGGAATACCAGGTGCAGTAAGCATTTTGCACAGCAAGGAGGTGCTACTGATCCCTCATAAAACACCCCAAGTCTTTCAAACTAATGGCATTTGTTTCTTGCCATCTATACGTTGGCTTTTGTCGGCAGGTTATTTCGCTTACGCCCATACCAACCTGAACACACCCCAACTCGTCCGATCTCGGAAGCTAAGCAGGTTCGGGCCTGCTTAGTACTTGGATGGGAGACCGCCTGGGAATACCAGGTGCAGTAAGCATTTTGCACAGCAAGGAGGTGCTACTGATCCCTCATAAAACACCCCAAGTCTTTCAAACTAATGGCATTTGTTTCTTGCCATCTATACGTTGGCTTTTGTCGGCAGGTTATTTCGCTTACGCCCATACCAACCTGAACACACCCCAACTCGTCCGATCTCGGAAGCTAAGCAGGTTCGGGCCTGGTTAGTACTTGGATGGGAGACCGCCTGGGAATACCAGGTGCAGTAAGCATTTTGCACAGCAAGGAGGTGCTACTGATCCCTCATAAAACACCCCAAGTCTTTCAAACTAATGGCATTTGTTTCTTGCCATCTATACGTTGGCTTTTGTCGGCAGGTTATTTCGCTTACGGCCATACCAACCTGAACACGCCCGATCTCGTCCGATCTCGGAAGCTAAGCAGGTTCGGGCCTGGTTAGTACTTGGATGGGAGACCGCCTGGGAATACCAGGTGCAGTAAGCATTTTGCACAGCAAGGAGGTGCTACTGATCCCTCATAAAACACCCCAAGTCTTTCAAACTAATGGCATTTGTTTCTTGCCATCTATACGTTGGCTTTTGTCGGCAGGTTATTTTGCTTACGGCCATACCAACCTGAACACGCCCGATCTCGTCCGATCTCGGAAGCTAAGCAGGTTCGGGCCTGGTTAGTACTTGGATGGGAGACCGCCTGGGAATACCAGGTGCAGTAAGCATTTTGCACAGCAAGGAGGTGCTACTGATCCCTCTTAAAACACCCCAAGTCTTTCAAACTAATGGCATTTGTTTCTTGCCATCTATACGTTGGCTTTTGTCGGCAGGTTATTTCGCTTACGGCCATACCAACCTGAACACGCCCGATCTCGTCCGATCTCGGAAGCTAACCTGGTTCGGGCCTTGTTAGTACTTGGATGGGAGACCGCCTGGGAATACCAGGTGCAGTAAGCATTTTGCACAGCAAGGAGGTGCTACTGATCCCTCATAAAACACCCCAAGTCTTTCAAACTAATGGCATTTGTTTCTTGCCATCTATACGTTGGCTTTTGTCGGCAGGTTATTTCGCTTACGGCCATACCAATCTGAACACGCCCCAACTCGTCCGATCTCGGAAGCTAAGCAGGTTCGGGCCTGGTTAGTACTTGGATGGGAGACCGCCTCGGAATACCAGATGCAGTAAGCATTTTGCACAGCAAGGAGGTGCTACTGATCCCTCATAAAACACCCCAAGTCTTTCAAACTAATGGCATTTGTTTCTTGCCATCTATACGTTGGCTTTTGTCGGCAGGTTATTTTGCTTACGGCCATACCAACCTGAACACGCCCGATCTCGTCCGATCTCGGAAGCTAAGCAGGTTCCGGCCTGGTTAGTACTTGGATGGGAGACCGCCTGGGAATACCAGGTGCAGTAAGGATTTTGCACAGCAAGGAGGTGCTACTGATCCCTCATAAAACACCCCAAGTCTTTTAAACTAATGGCATTTGTTTCTTGCCATCTATACGTTGGCTTTTGTCGGCAGGTTATTTCGCTTACGGCCATACCAAACTGAACACGCCCGATCTCGTCCGATCTCGGAAGCTAAGCAGGTTCGGGCCTGGTTAGTACTTGGATGGGAGACCGCCTGGGAATACCAGATGCAGTAAGCATATTGCACAGCAAGGAGGTGCTACTGATCCCTCATAAAACACCCCAAGTCTTTCAAACTAATGGCATTTGTTTCTTGCCATCTATACGTTGGCTTTTGTCGGCAGGTTATTTCGCTTACGGCCATACCAACCTGAACACGCCCGATCTCGTCCGATCTCGGAAGCTAACCTGGTTCGGGCCTTGTTAGTACTTGGATGGGAGACCGCCTGGGAATACCAGGTGCAGTAAGCATTTTGCACAGCAAGGAGGTGCTACTGATCCCTCATAAAACACCCCAAGTCTTTCAAACTAATGGCATTTGTTTCTTGCCATCTATACGTTGGCTTTTGTCGGCAGGTTATTTCGCTTACGGCCATACCAATCTGAACACGCCCCAACTCGTCCGATCTCGGAAGCTAAGCAGGTTCGGGCCTGGTTAGTACTTGGATGGGAGACCGCCTCGGAATACCAGGTGCAGTAAGCATTTTGCACAGCAAGGAGGTGCTACTGATCCCTCATAAAACACCCCAAGTCTTTCAAACTAATGGCATTTGTTTCTTGCCATCTATACGTTGGCTTTTGTCGGCAGGTTATTTTGCTTACGGCCATACCAACCTGAACACGCCCGATCTCGTCCGATCTCGGAAGCTAAGCAGGTTCCGGCCTGGTTAGTACTTGGATGGGAGACCGCCTTCGAATACCAGGTGCAGTAAGGATTTTGCACAGCAAGGAGGTGCTACTGATCCCTCATAAAACACCCCAAGTCTTTCAAACTAATGGCATTTGTTTCTTGCCATCTATACGTTGGCTTTTGTCGGCAGGTTATTTCGCTTACGGCCATACCAAACTGAACACGCCCGATCTCGTCCGATCTCGGAAGCTAAGCAGGTTCGGGCCTGGTTAGTACTTGGATGGGAGACCGCCTGGGAATACCAGATGCAGTAAGCATATTGCACAGCAAGGAGGTGCTACTGATCCCTCATAAAACACCCCAAGTCTTTCAAACTAATGGCATTTGTTTCTTGCCATCTATACGTTGGCTTTTGTCGGCAGGTTATTTCGCTTACGGCCATACCAATCTGAACACGCCCCAACTCGTCCGATCTCGGAAGCTAAGCAGGTTCGGGCCTGGTTAGTACTTGGATTGGAGACCGCCTCGGAATACCAGGTGCAGTAAGCATTTTGCACAGCAAGGAGGTGCTACTGATCCCTCATAAAACACCCCAAGTCTTTCAAACTAATGGCATTTGTTTCTTGCCATCTATACGTTGGCTTTTGTCGGCAGGTTATTTTGCTTACGGCCATACCAACCTGAACACGCCGGATCTCGTCCGATCTCGGAAGCTAAGCAGGTTCCGGCCTGGTTAGTACTTGGATGGGAGACCGCCTGGGAATACCAGGTGCAGTAAGCATTTTGCACAGCAAGGAGGTGCTACTGATCCCTCATAAAACACCCCAAGTCTTTCAAACTAATGGCATTTGTTTCTTGCCATCTATACGCTGGCTTTTGTCGGCAGGTTATTTCGCTTACGGCCATACCAACCTGAACACGCCCGATCTCGTCCGATCTCGGAAGCTAAGCAGGTTCGGGCCTGGTTAGTACTTGGATGGGAGACCGCCTGGGAATACCAGGTGCAGTAAGCATTTTGCACAGCAAGGAGGTGCTACTGATCCCTCATAAAACACCCCAAGTCTTTCAAACTAATGGCATTTGTTTCTTGCCATCTATATGTTGGCTTTTGTCGGCAGGTTATTTCGCTTACGGCCATACCAACCTGAACACGCCCGATCTCGTCCGATCTCGGAAGCTAACCTGGTTCGGGCCTTGTTAGTACTTGGATGGGAGACCGCCTGGGAATACCAGGTGCAGTAAGCATTTTGCACAGCAAGGAGGTGCTACTGATCCCTCATAAAACACCCCAAGTCTTTCAAACTAATGGCATTTGTTTCTTGCCATCTATACGTTGGCTTTTGTCGGCAGGTTATTTGGCTTACGCCCATACCAACCTGAACACACCCCAACTCGTCCGATCTCGGAAGCTAAGCAGGTTCGGGCCTGGTTAGTACTTGGATGGGAGACCGCCTGGGAATACCAGGTGCAGTAAGCATTTTGCACAGCAAGGAGGTGCTACTGATCCCTCATAAAACACCCCAAGTCTTTCAAACTAATGGCATTTGTTTCTTGCCATCTATACGTTGGCTTTTGTCGGCAGTTTATTTCGCTTACGGCCATACTAACCTGAACACGCCCGATCTCGTCCGATCTCGGAAGCTAAGCAGGTTCGGGCCTGGTTAGTACTTGGATGGGAGACCGCCTGGGAATACCAGGTGCAGTAAGCATTTTGCACAGCAAGGAGGTGCTACTGATCCCTCATAAAACACCCCAAGTCTTTCAAACTAATGGCATTTGTTTCTTGCCATCTATACGTTGGCTTTTGTCGGCAGGTTATTTTGCTTACGGCCATACCAACCTGAACACGCCCGATCTCGTCCGATCTCGGAAGCTAAGCAGGTTCGGGCCTGGTTAGTACTTGGATGGGAGACCGCCTGGGAATACCAGGTGCAGTAAGCATTTTGCACAGCAATGAGGTGCTACTGATCCCTCATAAAACACCCCAAGTCTTTCAAACTAATGGCATTTGTTTCTTGCCATCTATACGTTGGCTTTTGTCGGCAGGTTATTTCGCTTACGGCCATACCAACCTGAACACGCCCGATCTCGTCCGATCTCGGAAGCTAACCTGGTTCGGGCCTTGTTAGTACTTGGATGGGAGACCGCCTGGGAATACCAGGTGCAGTAAGCATTTTGCACAGCAAGGAGGTGCTACTGATCCCTCATAAAACACCCCAAGTCTTTCAAACTAATGGCATTTGTTTCTTGCCATCTATACGTTGGCTTTTGTCGGCAGGTTATTTCGCTTACGGCCATACCAACCTGAACACGCCCGATCTCGTCCGATCTCGGAAGCTAAGCAGGTTCGGGCCTGGTTAGTACTTGGATGGGAGACCGCCTGGGAATACCAGGTGCAGTAAGCATTTTGCACAGCAAGGAGGTGCTACTGATCCCTCATAAAACACCCCAAGTCTTTCAAACTAATGGCATTTGTTTCTTGCCATCTATACGTTGGCTTTTGTCGGCAGGTTATTTTGCTTACGGCCATACCAACCTGAACACGCCCGATCTCGTCCGATCTCGGAAGCTAAGCAGGTTCCGGCCTGGTTAGTACTTGGATGGGAGACCGCCTGGGAATACCAGGTGCAGTAAGCATTTTGCACAGCAAGGAGGTGCTACTGATCCCTCATAAAACACCCCAAGTCTTTCAAACTAATGGCATTTGTTTCTTGCCATCTATACGTTGGCTTTTGTCGGCAGGTTATTTCGCTTACGGCCATACCAACCTGAACACGCCCGATCTCGTCCGATCTCGGAAGCTAAGCAGGTTCGGGCCTGGTTAGTACTTGGATGGGAGACCGCCTAGGAATACCAGGTGCAGTAAGCATTTTGCACAGCAAGGAGGTGCTACTGATCCCTCATAAAACACCCCAAGTCTTTCAAACTAATGGCATTTGTTTCTTGCCATCTATACGTTGGCTTTTGTCGGCAGGTTATTTTGCTTACGGCCATACCAACCTGAACACGCCCGATCTCGTCCGATCTCGGAAGCTAAGCAGGTTCGGGCCTGGTTAGTACTTGGATGGGAGACCGCCTGGGAATACCAGGTGCAGTAAGCATTTTGCACAGCAAGGAGGTGCTACTGATCCCTCATAAAACACCCCAAGTCTTTCAAACTAATGGCATTTGTTTCTTGCCATCTATACGTTGGCTTTTGTCGGCAGGTTATTTCGCTTACGGCCATACCAACCTGAACACGCCCGATCTTGTCCGATCTCGGAAGCTAAGCAGGTTCGAGCCTGGTTAGTACTTGGATGGGAGACCGCCTGGGAATACCAGGTGCAGTAAGCATTTTGCACAGCAAGGAGGTGCTACTGATCCCTCATAAAACACCCCAAGTCTTTCAAACTAATGGCATTTGTTTCTTGCCATCTATACGTTGGCTTTTGTCGGCAGGTTATTTCGCTTACGGCCATACCAATCTGAACACGCCCCAACTCGTCCGATCTCGGAAGCTAAGCAGGTTCGGGCCTGGTTAGTACTTGGATGGGAGACCGCCTCGGAATACCAGGTGCAGTAAGCATTTTGCACAGCAAGGAGGTGCTACTGATCCCTCATAAAACACCCCAAGTCTTTCAAACTAATGGCATTTGTTTCTTGCCATCTATACGTTGGCTTTTGTCGGCAGGTTATTTTGCTTACGGCCATACCAACCTGAACACGCCCGATCTCGTCCGATCTCGGAAGCTAAGCAGGTTCCGGCCTGGTTAGTACTTGGATGGGAGACCGCCTGGGAATACCAGGTGCAGTAAGCATTTTGCACAGCAAGGAGGTGCTACTGATCCCTCATAAAACACCCCAAGTCTTTCAAACTAATGGCATTTGTTTCTTGCCATCTATACGTTGGCTTTTGTCGGCAGGTTATTTCGCTTACGGCCATACCAACCTGAACACGCCCGATCTCGTCCGATCTCGGAAGCTAAGCAGGTTCGGGCCTGGTTAGTACTTGGATGGGAGACCGCCTGGGAATACCAGGTGCAGTAAGCATTTTGCACAGCAAGGAGGTGCTACTGATCCCTCATAAAACACCCCAAGTCTTTCAAACTAATGGCATTTGTTTCTTGCCATCTATACGTTGGCTTTTGTCGGCAGGTTATTTCGCTTACGGCCATACCAACCTGAACACGCCCGATCTCGTCCGATCTCGGAAGCTAACCTGGTTCGGGCCTTGTTAGTACTTGGATGGGAGACCGCCTGGGAATACCAGGTGCAGTAAGCATTTTGCACAGCAAGGAGGTGCTACTGATCCCTCATAAAACACCCCAAGTCTTTCAAACTAATGGCATTTGTTTCTTGCCATCTATACGTTGGCTTTTGTCGGCAGGTTATTTCGCTTACGCCCATACCAACCTGAACACACCCCAACTCGTCCGATCTCGGAAGCTAAGCAGGTTCGGGCCTGCTTAGTACTTGGATGGGAGACCGCCTGGGAATACCAGGTGCAGTAAGCATTTTGCACAGCAAGGAGGTGCTACTGATCCCTCATAAAACACCCCAAGTCTTTCAAACTAATGGCATTTGTTTCTTGCCATCTATACGTTGGCTTTTGTCGGCAGGTTATTTCGCTTACGCCCATACCAACCTGAACACACCCCAACTCGTCCGATCTCGGAAGCTAAGCAGGTTCGGGCCTGGTTAGTACTTGGATGGGAGACCGCCTGGGAATACCAGGTGCAGTAAGCATTTTGCACAGCAAGGAGGTGCTACTGATCCCTCATAAAACACCCCAAGTCTTTCAAACTAATGGCATTTGTTTCTTGCCATCTATACGTTGGCTTTTGTCGGCAGGTTATTTCGCTTACGGCCATACCAACCTGAACACGCCCGATCTCGTCCGATCTCGGAAGCTAAGCAGGTTCGGGCCTGGTTAGTACTTGGATGGGAGACCGCCTGGGAATACCAGGTGCAGTAAGCATTTTGCACAGCAAGGAGGTGCTACTGATCCCTCATAAAACACCCCAAGTCTTTCAAACTAATGGCATTTGTTTCTTGCCATCTATACGTTGGCTTTTGTCGGCAGGTTATTTTGCTTACGGCCATACCAACCTGAACACGCCCGATCTCGTCCGATCTCGGAAGCTAAGCAGGTTCGGGCCTGGTTAGTACTTGGATGGGAGACCGCCTGGGAATACCAGGTGCAGTAAGCATTTTGCACAGCAAGGAGGTGCTACTGATCCCTCTTAAAACACCCCAAGTCTTTCAAACTAATGGCATTTGTTTCTTGCCATCTATACGTTGGCTTTTGTCGGCAGGTTATTTCGCTTACGGCCATACCAACCTGAACACGCCCGATCTCGTCCGATCTCGGAAGCTAACCTGGTTCGGGCCTTGTTAGTACTTGGATGGGAGACCGCCTGGGAATACCAGGTGCAGTAAGCATTTTGCACAGCAAGGAGGTGCTACTGATCCCTCATAAAACACCCCAAGTCTTTCAAACTAATGGCATTTGTTTCTTGCCATCTATACGTTGGCTTTTGTCGGCAGGTTATTTCGCTTACGGCCATACCAATCTGAACACGCCCCAACTCGTCCGATCTCGGAAGCTAAGCAGGTTCGGGCCTGGTTAGTACTTGGATGGGAGACCGCCTCGGAATACCAGGTGCAGTAAGCATTTTGCACAGCAAGGAGGTGCTACTGATCCCTCATAAAACACCCCAAGTCTTTCAAACTAATGGCATTTGTTTCTTGCCATCTATACGTTGGCTTTTGTCGGCAGGTTATTTTGCTTACGGCCATACCAACCTGAACACGCCCGATCTCGTCCGATCTCGGAAGCTAAGCAGGTTCCGGCCTGGTTAGTACTTGGATGGGAGACCGCCTGGGAATACCAGGTGCAGTAAGGATTTTGCACAGCAAGGAGGTGCTACTGATCCCTCATAAAACACCCCAAGTCTTTTAAACTAATGGCATTTGTTTCTTGCCATCTATACGTTGGCTTTTGTCGGCAGGTTATTTCGCTTACGGCCATACCAAACTGAACACGCCCGATCTCGTCCGATCTCGGAAGCTAAGCAGGTTCGGGCCTGGTTAGTACTTGGATGGGAGACCGCCTGGGAATACCAGATGCAGTAAGCATATTGCACAGCAAGGAGGTGCTACTGATCCCTCATAAAACACCCCAAGTCTTTCAAACTAATGGCATTTGTTTCTTGCCATCTATACGTTGGCTTTTGTCGGCAGGTTATTTCGCTTACGGCCATACCAACCTGAACACGCCCGATCTCGTCCGATCTCGGAAGCTAACCTGGTTCGGGCCTTGTTAGTACTTGGATGGGAGACCGCCTGGGAATACCAGGTGCAGTAAGCATTTTGCACAGCAAGGAGGTGCTACTGATCCCTCATAAAACACCCCAAGTCTTTCAAACTAATGGCATTTGTTTCTTGCCATCTATACGTTGGCTTTTGTCGGCAGGTTATTTCGCTTACGGCCATACCAATCTGAACACGCCCCAACTCGTCCGATCTCGGAAGCTAAGCAGGTTCGGGCCTGGTTAGTACTTGGATGGGAGACCGCCTCGGAATACCAGGTGCAGTAAGCATTTTGCACAGCAAGGAGGTGCTACTGATCCCTCATAAAACACCCCAAGTCTTTCAAACTAATGGCATTTGTTTCTTGCCATCTATACGTTGGCTTTTGTCGGCAGGTTATTTTGCTTACGGCCATACCAACCTGAACACGCCCGATCTCGTCCGATCTCGGAAGCTAAGCAGGTTCCGGCCTGGTTAGTACTTGGATGGGAGACCGCCTTCGAATACCAGGTGCAGTAAGGATTTTGCACAGCAAGGAGGTGCTACTGATCCCTCATAAAACACCCCAAGTCTTTCAAACTAATGGCATTTGTTTCTTGCCATCTATACGTTGGCTTTTGTCGGCAGGTTATTTCGCTTACGGCCATACCAAACTGAACACGCCCGATCTCGTCCGATCTCGGAAGCTAAGCAGGTTCGGGCCTGGTTAGTACTTGGATGGGAGACCGCCTGGGAATACCAGATGCAGTAAGCATATTGCACAGCAAGGAGGTGCTACTGATCCCTCATAAAACACCCCAAGTCTTTCAAACTAATGGCATTTGTTTCTTGCCATCTATACGTTGGCTTTTGTCGGCAGGTTATTTCGCTTACGGCCATACCAATCTGAACACGCCCCAACTCGTCCGATCTCGGAAGCTAAGCAGGTTCGGGCCTGGTTAGTACTTGGATTGGAGACCGCCTCGGAATACCAGGTGCAGTAAGCATTTTGCACAGCAAGGAGGTGCTACTGATCCCTCATAAAACACCCCAAGTCTTTCAAACTAATGGCATTTGTTTCTTGCCATCTATACGTTGGCTTTTGTCGGCAGGTTATTTTGCTTACGGCCATACCAACCTGAACACGCCGGATCTCGTCCGATCTCGGAAGCTAAGCAGGTTCCGGCCTGGTTAGTACTTGGATGGGAGACCGCCTGGGAATACCAGGTGCAGTAAGCATTTTGCACAGCAAGGAGGTGCTACTGATCCCTCATAAAACACCCCAAGTCTTTCAAACTAATGGCATTTGTTTCTTGCCATCTATACGCTGGCTTTTGTCGGCAGGTTATTTCGCTTACGGCCATACCAACCTGAACACGCCCGATCTCGTCCGATCTCGGAAGCTAAGCAGGTTCGGGCCTGGTTAGTACTTGGATGGGAGACCGCCTGGGAATACCAGGTGCAGTAAGCATTTTGCACAGCAAGGAGGTGCTACTGATCCCTCATAAAACACCCCAAGTCTTTCAAACTAATGGCATTTGTTTCTTGCCATCTATATGTTGGCTTTTGTCGGCAGGTTATTTCGCTTACGGCCATACCAACCTGAACACGCCCGATCTCGTCCGATCTCGGAAGCTAACCTGGTTCGGGCCTTGTTAGTACTTGGATGGGAGACCGCCTGGGAATACCAGGTGCAGTAAGCATTTTGCACAGCAAGGAGGTGCTACTGATCCCTCATAAAACACCCCAAGTCTTTCAAACTAATGGCATTTGTTTCTTGCCATCTATACGTTGGCTTTTGTCGGCAGGTTATTTGGCTTACGCCCATACCAACCTGAACACACCCCAACTCGTCCGATCTCGGAAGCTAAGCAGGTTCGGGCCTGGTTAGTACTTGGATGGGAGACCGCCTGGGAATACCAGGTGCAGTAAGCATTTTGCACAGCAAGGAGGTGCTACTGATCCCTCATAAAACACCCCAAGTCTTTCAAACTAATGGCATTTGTTTCTTGCCATCTATACGTTGGCTTTTGTCGGCAGTTTATTTCGCTTACGGCCATACTAACCTGAACACGCCCGATCTCGTCCGATCTCGGAAGCTA
>NC_140168.1:113435071-113475071 GCF_963971535.1 Notolepis coatsorum
AAAACACCCCAAGTCTTTCAAACTAATGGCATTTGTTTCTTGCCATCTATACGTTGGCTTTTGTCGGCAGGTTATTTCGCTTACGGCCATACCAACCTGAACACGCCCGATCTCGTCCGATCTCGGAAGCTAAGCAGGTTCGGGCCTGGTTAGTACTTGGATGGGAGACCGCCTGGGAATACCAGGTGCAGTAAGCATTTTGCACAGCAAGGAGGTGCTACTGATCCCTCATAAAACACCCCAAGTCTTTCAAACTAATGGCATTTGTTTCTTGCCATCTATACGTTGGCTTTTGTCGGCAGGTTATTTCGCTTACGGCCATACCAACCTGAACACGTCCCCGATCTCGTCCGATCTCGGAAGCTAACCTGGTTCGGGCCTTGTTAGTACTTGGATGGGAGACCGCCTGGGAATACCAGGTGCAGTAAGCATTTTGCACAGCAAGGAGGTGCTACTGATCCCTCATAAAACACCCCAAGTCTTTCAAACTAATGGCATTTGTTTCTTGCCATCTATATGTTGGCTTTTGCCGGCAAGTTATTTCGCTTACGGCCATACCAACCTGAACACGCCCTGATTGGAGATTGAGAGCAGGTGTGCTGAGTCAGTGTCAGTTTGGGTGTGAGAGAGTGAGCTGTGTTTCCACAGTAGCAGAGATTTAAAAGTATATTGTATCTAAATGGTAAGTTTTTTCTTGTATTTTGTCACTTAATTTGAGTTGTGTTTGTTTCCCCCTGGCAGCTTTGTGCTGTTTGGGGGAGATTGACTCATTTAAATTTTATTGTTTGTGTGCCTTGAGGATTTTTTTGCTGGTTTGTTGTTAAAATTGTAAAGGATACATTTAAGGGCTATGGACAATTTGAATGGTGGACGGCGTCCCAGGCAGGCAAATAATAATGAAAGTGAAACAATTTATGAGCGAAGGCTTACCGTGGAGGTTGATATTGAAGGGGAGGAGAGGACTACCATGATGCAGCTGTTGAAAGCTGTAAAAGCAGAGTGTGGCACTGTACTGACGTGTAGGTTTTTGACACCCAGAAAATATGAATTAACTTTGAATTGTTTGGAGACAAAAACCAAAATAATGGATGGACTGAAGGTGGGGAAAAATCTTGTAATGGCGACGGAGCTTATGAGTGACGAGATGGTGGTGTCGTTTTTAAACCTGCCAGGCTACATACTGGATCAGGAGATCTTTGACAAACTGAGTCAGTGGGGAGTGAGGCCCGTTTCTCCTATAAAGAGACGTATGTGGCCGGGGACAAATATAGGGGATGGGACAAGATACCTGAAGGTGAAATTCACGAATGATGTACAGTCACTGCCATATTCTACCAAATTTGACACTTTGAAAGGTGTGGAGCACTTTAGGGTAATCCACGACAGACAAATGCGAGTGTGTAGGTTATGCATAAAACCGGGCCATGTGCTCAGAGACTGCCCTGATTTCAAGTGCCACAAGTGTAAGAAACAGGGTCATTATGCCCGGGAATGTCCGGAAAGGGAGAAATGTCGCGTGTGTCCTGAGGATGGAGAATGCAGGTGCGGCTTCGCGAAAGGTGGCTGGGCAAGACGTGGAGAGGACGCGACTGGTGGGACAGATGGAGCCACGGAGACGGAGAGAGGAGGGGCGGAGGAGGAGGACGAGAATGGAGAGAAGGAGAACGGAGAGAAGGAGAACGGAGAGAAGGAGGACAGCGATACGGGAGAGCCAATGCAGACCACTGAGGGAGGTCGAGAGGAGGAGGAGGAGGAGGCGGAGGCGCTGGACAGGACGGGAGACAGTCGGGAGCTGACGGCGAAGCAGAGGGAGAGTGGAGAGGAGATCGTGTTCGACGTCTTCGAAAGCCTGGAGAGAGTGATTGCTGAGATCTCCACCCCGACAACACCTGGGCAGGGTGAGAACGATGAGGAGGTGCCGGGAGGTGTGGAGAGGAGAGTAAGCGGCGTGGTGGTGGCAGATGGAGCGAGAGGCGCGGCAGCAGCTGACTGGGCAGCAGAGCGGAGAGGAAGCGGCGTGGTGGTGGCAGACGGTGCGGGTGCAGCGGAGCAGAAGGAGAGCGGTGCGGCGGAGGCGGCGCGGAGAGGCATCGACGCAGAGCTGGCAGGGCTGGAGGAGAGACAGCAGAGGGGTGACGGCGAGCAGCGGACAGAATGGCGGAGCGACGAGGGAAATTCAGACGGGAGTGGAGGAACAGCAGAATGGCAGACTGTTTTACCGGCGGGGCAGAAGAGAAGCGGGAGAGGCGGACGGGCGGCGGAGATGCGCGGAAGGAGCGTCGGCTGCGAGATCAATGACAGCCTTGATGGCTCTGTATCGGGGGGGCAGAAGGGCACGGAGGGGGAACCTGGTTCGGGAGTGGCTCAGGGACTCGAGGGAAAAGAAAAAAGAGAAAAAAGGGCTGAGCCACGGGCGAACCAGGGGAATACCTCTGATGCACCTGGGGGCAGTGAAGAGAAGAGACCTACAGAGTTGGAGATTGAAGGAGAGAAGCAGGTGATGGAGCTGGCGGCATCATCTGAAATCCCAGACACAGATGATTCACTGTCGGGTGAGTCAAGCTGTGACAGTGAAATGGATATAAGTAGGGAGGCAATAAACCTTTTGAAAAGAAAAACAAAAGACGCACCTAAAGGGGGGAAAAAAGGGAGGAAAGGGAGAAAAAGGTGATAATGGTGTATATAATAAACCTCATCACATTTGCTGTCATGTGTTCTACAATTACAGTTACTTCTATTAATATAAATGGGTTAAGAAATGCAAAGAAATAGAGCAATTTTTTCAAACATACAATACAGATATAATATTACTTCAGGAGACATGGTGGACAGCGGATGTGATGGGGGAGGTCAGAAAATGCTGGGAGGGGGAAATATTCTCCAGCAATGGCAATGAAAGGTCTTGTGGGGTGGCGGTGTTAATTAAAAGGGATGCTGTGGCTAATATAAAAGAGGTGTATGTTGATACGGAGGGGAGGGTGGTAATAATTGAATGTGAATATGATGGCATGGTATATAAAATATTCAGCATTTATGCCCCAAATGGTGAGAGAGAGAGGAGGGTTTTCTTTCAAAGACTCAAGGGGAAAATAAATGGTGATTGTATCATTATAGGGGATTTCAATACCATATGTACACGGCTTGATACAACAAGCAAGGTTTTGAAATTTGACACATCACGGAACGAGTTGTTTCAGATCATAGATGAGAAAGATTTAGTGGATATATGGAGGCAGGGTAATGCAGGGAAGATAGGTTTTTCTAGAAAACAGGTAGTTTTAGGTGAGTTAAGGCAGAGTAGGATAGATTTTTGTTTGGTTGTTAGGAATGTGGAAAAATATATCATGGATATAGATTATGTTTTTGGGTTTTTGTCAGACCATGCAGCGATTACTTTTAGAATAGGGTATGAAGTGCAGATGAGGGGGGGAGGAATATGGTGTTTAAACACAGTGTTATTAAAGGAAGCGGAGTATAGAAAGAGAGTTTTAGACTTAGTTGATGCAGAGAAGGAAATGTCATTATTTGAGGATAGCATAGGAGAGTGGTGGGTGGGAGTAAAAGAAAGGATAAAAAGGATTAGTATTAGATATAGCAAGATGAGGAATTATAAGTTGAAAAAAGAGGAGTGGAAATTAAAAGAAAGTTTAGAGATAGAGGAGACAAAAATTCAAAAGGATACAGAATATAGTACAGACAGATATGTGGAGTTAGAGGCTAGATGGAAGGAGAGAGAGAGAAGAAAGTGTGCTGGTGCAATAGTAAGGAGTAGAGCTAAGTATTTTTTTTGAGGGAGAAAGATGCACTTCTTTTTTTCTAGGGATGGAAAAAAATAGGCAGAGGAGAACGCATATAAAGGAGCTGGTAAATGGAGAAGGGGAAAAGGTGGAAGACTTAGTGGGGATTTTGGAGACTGTAGAAGAGTATTATAGAAAGTTGTTTAAGAGTGAGGGTGTGGATGAAGGGTGTATGAATGAGGTACTGATGGCAGTAAAACCAGTTTTGGAGGAGGGGAGTAGGGAAATGTGTGATAGTGATATTACAGAGTGTGAGGTGAAAGAGGCAATTGGTGGTCTGCAGGCTAACAAAAGTCCTGGTCTCGATGGGCTGCCGGGAGAGTTTTACAGGACTTTTGTTGGTCTGCTGGCCCCAATCCTACTGAAAGTATATAGAGAGATGGAGAGAAAAGGAGAGTGCACAGAGGACATGACAAAAGGAGTACTTACAATACTATATAAAAATAAAGGGGATAAAAATAATCTAGATAATTTTAGGCCCCTGAGTCTGTTAAATAATGATTATAAAGTATTAACGAAAATTCTGGCCAATAGAGTGAAAAGGGTTGTAGGGGATATTGTGGCACCTACACAGGCTTACAGTATTCCAGGTAGAGATGTCACAGAAACAATACGTTCCATAAAAGATGCATTAAGTCATGTGAAAAAGAATGGTGAAAATGGTGTTTTTTTGACTGTGGACCTGAACAAGGCATTTGATAGAGTGGAGCATGGTTTCCTATTGAAGGTTTTGGAGAAATTTGGTTTTGGGGGGAGGCTTAGAAGGTGGGTGGATTTAATTTATAAGGGGGCAAAGAGTTGTGTTAAGGTAAATGGCTACCTAACAGACTGTTTCCCATTGGAGCGGTCTGTTCGTCAGGGATGTCCTTTTTCGGCCTTGTTGTATGCAATTTCGGCAGAGCCCCTCGCAGCCTATGTTAAAAGCAAAGGAGCAATAAAAGCAATACAGTTACCATATGGCAAGGAAAGTCTAATCCACCAATATGCAGATGACACAACATTCACTGTCAGAGATATACAAAGTGTAAATACAATTATGGAATGTATAAATGTGTATGGTAAAGCCTCAGGGGCAAAGGTCAACCTGGAGAAGAGCGAATTGTTATGTATGGGTAAGATTAATGTAAATGAATGTGTTTTTCCTTTGAAAAAAGCAGAAGAGCACATCAAAGTTCTGGGCATATGGGTGGGACTAGACGAGAAAAGAGAGAGGGATATAACATGGGGTGGGATAGTAAACAAAATAAAACAAATGTTAAATTTCTGGAAACAAAGAAGATTAAGGCTAAAAGGTAAAGTAATAGTTGTTAACAGTTTGTTAATGTCTAAAATGATGTATGCGATGGGTGTCTTAGACATGCCGGAAGCAATAGAAAATCAAATAAATAGGATAGTGGCAGATTTCCTGTGGCAGGGGAAGCCGTCAAAAATTGCATATAAAGTGTTGATTGGTAAGAGTGGAGAGGGAGGCCTTAATTTGTGTGATGTAAAGTTGAGAAAACAAGCAGCAAGAGTAAGAGCAGTTCAGAAGTATTTATATGACCCTATAGAACACGGCTGGAAATGCTTTTTTAAACAAAGTATTGAAGCAGTGGGAAAATGTGGGAATAATGGATTATTTATGGCTTTAAAGCCTTCATTAACAGAGGGTATTCCTGAATTTTACAGGGAAATGTTGCAGGCTTGGGCTGTGTATCTGCCTAATGTGATGTATAAATGTAATACATTGGAGATGGTATTGGATCAGCCAATCTTTTTGAATCCTAAAATTAGGAAAAACGGGACAGAATTATACAACAGGACTTTTTTCAGAGCGGGAATGTTGCAGATAAAAGATTATGTGTATGAATATGTGCCGGGTTTTCTTCCAGCACAGGCGATATATGACACTGTGCTGGAGGAGGATGACGAGTACAGGTTCATCACTGCACAAAATAATTATGAAAGGATTAAGGAATGTATACAGGAGGAGTGGAAGGTTTTAATAATGTCACAGTGTGTTGGAAAGGAGAGGAGTGCAGAGCGGCCAGAGATGAAGGTGAACATAGGAAAAGAGGAGAAGCTATTTAAGTGTGTTACCAGTAGAGATATATATAATGTACTGGTGAGGAAAACAAGACGAGTGCCTGCATCTGAACAGGTGTGGGAGAGGGTCTTTCCAGGTCTGGAGGGTGGGTCTGTGTGGGAGACTTTAGGAGTGAAACATAATAGTATTGGATGTGAATATGATGATTTCATGCTTAGGCATAATAGGATATATACAAAGGTTGTATTAAATAAGATTGATAAAACAGTGGATAAGAAATGTGATGTGTGTAAAAAATGTGATGAAACCTTTTCTCATCTGTTCCTAGAGTGCGAGGGTCTGCAGGCATTTCATGAGAGGTTGAGGGAGGGCATCAAGGTGAATTGGGAGGTTGAAAAGGATGACACAAATTGGAGGGTGTACTTTCTGTTTGGGGAGAAGAAGGGACAAATGGAACAGAAAAACCTTGTCAATTTCATATTAAGCCATGCCAGGCATGCCATTAGGTATAGAAGGAGGGTGGCATACTATGAGAAGAGAGTGGTAAATGTATGGTCTGTGTTTAACAGTGTGGTCAAAAAGGACATTTGTATGGCACATAAATATTTGAAGGAGGAGGAGTTTGACAGGTGGTTTGTGGAGGCCGGAAAGTGCATACAGGTGGATAATGGGAAAACTGTGTTTGGTTTTGGGTAGAGGGCTATTATTTGGGTGGGATAAAGGGAGGTTTTGGTTAATGTTGAGTTGTGTTGGATTATATAGGTACAGTATGGATTTGGTTTTGATTGTTTTATGTGTTGGTTAATTTAGGGAAGTAAAACAGTGGGTGGTTTATGTTGGGCAACATGATCATTGGTGAATATTCGGTTTTGTTTATTGTGTTTATGATTGTTTTTATTTTAAGGAGAATATTGCCTTGATTTGAAAAATGGCTATATTATTCAACTGTGATAATGTGTCAAATTGATATTTTTGATAATAAAAAGATAAAAAAAAAAAACACGCCCGATCTCGTCCGATCTCGGAAGCTAAGCAGGTTCGGGCCTGGTTAGTACTTGGATGGGAGACCGCCTGGGAATACCAGGTGCAGTAAGCATTTTGCACAGCAAGGAGGTGCTACTGATCCCTCATAAAACACCCCAAGTCTTTCAAACTAATGGCATTTGTTTCTTGCCATCTATACGTTGGCTTTTGTCGGCAGGTTATTTTGCTTACGGCCATACCAACCTGAACACGCCCGATCTCGTCCGATCTCGGAAGCTAAGCAGGTTCGGGCCTGGTTAGTACTTGGATGGGAGACCGCCTGGGAATACCAGGTGCAGTAAGCATTTTGCACAGCAAGGAGGTGCTACTGATCCCTCATAAAACACCCCAAGTCTTTCAAACTAATGGCATTTGTTTCTTGCCATCTATACGTTGGCTTTTGTCGGCAGGTTATTTCGCTTACGGCCATACCAACCTGAACACGCCCGATCTCGTCCGATCTCGGAAGCTAACCTGGTTCGGGCCTTGTTAGTACTTGGATGGGAGACCGCCTGGGAATACCAGGTGTAGTAAGCATTTTGCACAGCAAGGAGGTGCTACTGATCCCTCATAAAACACCCCAAGTCTTTCAAACTAATGGCATTTGTTTCTTGCCATCTATACGTTGGCTTTTGTCGGCAGGTTATTTCGCTTACGCCCATACCAACCTGAACACACCCCAACTCGTCCGATCTCGGCAGCTAAGCAGGTTCGGGCCTGGTTAGTACTTGGATGGGAGACCGCCTGGGAATACCAGGTGCAGTAAGCATTTTGCACAGCAAGGAGGTGCTACTGATCCCTCATAAAACACCCCAAGTCTTTCAAACTAATGGCATTTGTTTCTTGCCATCTATACGTTGGCTTTTGTCGGCAGGTTATTTCGCTTACGGCCATACCAACCTGAACACGCCCGATCTCGTCCGATCTCGGAAGCTAAGCAGGTTCGGGCCTGGTTAGGACTTGGATGGGAGACCGCCTGGGAATACCAGGTGCAGTAAGCATTTTGCACAGCAAGGAGGTGCTACTGATCCCTCATAAAACACCCCAAGTCTTTCAAACTAATGGCATTTGTTTCTTGCCATCTATACGTTGGCTTTTGTCGGCAGGTTATTTTGCTTACGGCCATACCAACCTGAACACGCCCGATCTCGTCCGATCTCGGAAGCTAAGCAGGTTCCGGCCTGGTTAGTACTTGGATGGGAGACCGCCTGGGAATACCAGGTGCAGTAAGCATTTTGCACAGCAAGGAGGTGCTACTGATCCCTCATAAAACACCCCAAGTCTTTCAAACTAATGGCATTTGTTTCTTGCCATCTATACGTTGGCTTTTGTCGGCAGGTTATTTCGCTTACGGCCATACCAACCTGAACACGCCCGATCTCGTCCGATCTCGGAAGCTAAGCAGGTTCGGGCCTGGTTAGTACTTGGATGGGAGACCGCCTGGGAATACCAGGTGCAGTAAGCATTTTGCACAGCAAGGAGGTGCTACTGATCCCTCATAAAACACCCCAAGTCTTTCAAACTAATGGCATTTGTTTCTTGCCATCTATACGTTGGCTTTTGTCGGCAGGTTATTTTGCTTACGGCCATACCAACCTGAACACGCCCGATCTGGTCCGATCTCGGAAGCTAAGCAGGTTCGGGCCTGGTTAGTACTTGGATGGGAGACCGCCTGGGAATACCAGGTGCAGTAAGCATTTTGCACAGCAAGGAGGTGCTACTGATCCCTCATAAAACACCCCAAGTCTTTCAAACTAATGGCATTTGTTTCTTGCCATCTATACGTTGGCTTTTGTTGGCAGGTTATTTCGCTTACGGCCATACCAACCTGAACACGCCCGATCTCGTCCGATCTCGGAAGCTAAGCAGGTTCGGGCCTGGTTAGTACTTGGATGGGAGACCGCCTGGGAATACCAGGTGCAGTAAGGATTTTGCACAGCAAGGAGGTGCTACTGATCCCTCATAAAACACCCCAAGTCTTTCAAACTAATGGCATTTGTTTCTTGCCATCTATACGTTGGCTTTTGTCGGCAGGTTATTTCGCTTACGGCCATACCAACCTGAACACGCCCGATCTCGTCAGATCTCGGAAGCTAAGCAGGTTCCGGCCTGGTTGCGTGTAGCTGTTCCGCAACAGTAAGTGACTTCCGGGGTAGGCCTGATTGGCCCCGACAGGCACGTGACGCGCAACTTTCTCTGCCGCGCGGCACGCTCCGCGGAGCTTACGGAATTACGTAACCGTTCAAATACGTCATGACTCTCATTCGGCGCTATAGCTCACCTGGCAGAGCAGCGGTCCTGCGATCCTGCGGTCCGTTGTTGGTGAGTTCGAATCCCATCAAATCTTTTTTTTTTAACGTGATTTTTTTTTTAACGTGTATTCTTTCGCCGGTTAAGGTTAGGCATGGTTAAGGTTAAGGTTAAGGTTAGGCATTGTTTCGGAGTTGGTTAAGGTTAGAACGGTTAAGTTTAGGCGCTGTTAAGGAGCTGGTTAAGGTTAGAGTTTGTGTTAGAGAATGGCAATATTCTTTCTATGGTTAAGGTTAGGCATGGTTAAGGTTAAGGTTAGGCATTGTTTCGGAGTTGGTTAAGGTTAGAACGGTTAAGTTTAGGCGCTGTTAAGGAGCTGGTTAAGGTTAGAGTTTGTGTTAGAGAATGGCAATAGACAGCCTATTTCCGCGCGACAGCTCTCAGCAGCCTCGTTGCGCGTCCTGAGTTTGCCGCGTCACGTGCCTGTCGGGGCCAATCAGGCCTACCCGGAAGTCACTTACTGTTGCGGAACCGGTACACGCGGCCTGGTTAGTACTTGGATGGGAGACCGCCTGGGAATACCAGGTGCAGTAAGCATTTTGCACAGCAAGGAGGTGCTACTGATCCCTCATAAAACACCCCAAGTCTTTCAAACTAATGGCATTTGTTTCTTGCCATCTATACGTTGGCTTTTGTCGGCAGGTTATTTCGCTTACAGCCATACCAACCTGAACACGCCCGATCTCGTCCGATCTCGGAAGCTAAGCAGGTTCGGGCCTGGTTAGTACTTGGATGGGAGACCGCCTGGGAATACCAGGTGCAGTAAGCATTTTGCACAGCAAGGAGTTGCTACTGATCCCTCATAAAACACCCCAAGTCTTTCAAACTAATGGCATTTGTTTCTTGCCATCTATACGTTGGCTTTTGTCGGCACGTTATTTCGCTTACGGCCATACCAACCTGCACACGCCCGATCTCGTCCGATCTCAGAAGCTAAGCAGGTTCGGGCCTGGTTAGTACTTGGATGGGAGACCGCCTGGGAATACCAGGTGCAGTAAGCATTTTGCACAGCAAGGAGGTGCTACTGATCCCTCATAAAACACCCCAAGTCTTTCAAACTAATGGCATTTGTTTCTTGCCATCTATATGTTGGCTTTTGTCGGCAGGTTATTTCGCTTACGGCCATACCAACCTGAACACGCCCGATCTCGTCAGATCTCGGAAGCTAAGCAGGTTCGGGCCTGGTTAGTACTTGGATGGGAGACCGCCTGGGAATACCAGGTGCAGTAAGCATTTTATACAGCAAGGAGGTGCTACTGATCCCTCATAAACACCCCAAGTCTTTCAAACTAATGGCATTTGTTTCTTGCCATCTATACATTGGTTTTTGTCCGCAGTTTATTTCGCTTACGGCCATACCAACCTGAACACGCCCGATCTCGTCCGATCTCGGAAGCTAAGCAGGTTCGGGCCTGGTTAGTACTTGGATGGGAGACCGCCTGGGAATACCAGGTGCAGTAAGCATTTTGCACAGCAAGGAGGTGCTACTGATCCCTCATAAAACACCCCAAGTCTTTCAAACTAATGGCATTTGTTTCTTGCCATCTATACGTTGGCTTTTGTCGGCAGGTTATTTCGCTTACGGCCATACCAACCTGAACACGCCCGATCTCGTCCGATCTCGGAAGCTAAGCAGGTTCGGGCCTGGTTAGTACTTGGATGGGAGACCGCCTGGGAATACCAGGTGCAGTAATCATTTTGCACAGCAAGGAGGTGCTACTGATCCCTCATAAAACACCCCAAGTCTTTCAAACTAATGGCATTTGTTTCTTGCCATCTATATGTTGGCTTTTGTCGGCAGGTTATTTCCCTTACGGCCATACCAACCTGAACACGCCCGATCTCGTCAGATCTCGGAAGCTAAGCAGGTTCGGGCCTGGTTAGTACTTGGATGGGAGACCGCCTGGGAATACCAGGTGCAGTAAGCATTTTGCACAGCAAGGAGGTGCTACTGATCTTTCATAAAACACCCCAAGTCTTTCAAACTAATCGCATTTGTTTCTTGCCATCTATACGTTGGCTTTTGTCGGTAGGTTATTTCGCTTACGGCCATACCAACCTGAACACGCCCGATCTCGTCCGATCTCGGAAGCTAAGCAGGTTCGGGCCTGGTTAGTACTTGGATGGGAGACCGCCTGGGAATACCAGGTGCAGTAAGCATTTTGCACAGCAAGGAGGTGCTACTGATCCCTCATAAAACAACCCAAGTCTTTCAAACTAATGGCATTTGTTTCTTGCCATCTATATGTTGGCTTTTGTCGGCAGGTTATTTCGCTTACGGCCATACCAACCTGAACACGCCCGATCTCGTCCGATCTCGGAAGCTAAGCAGGTTCCGGCCTGGTTAGTACTTGGATGGGAGACCGCCTGGGAATACCAGGTGCAGTAAGCATTTAGCACAGCAAGGAGGTGCTACTGATCCCTCATAAAACACCCCAAGTCTTTCAAACTAATGGCATTTGTTTCTTGCCATCTATACGTTGGCTTTTGTCGGCAGGTTATTTCGCTTACGGCCATACCAACCTGAACACGCCCGATCTCGTCCGATCTCGGAAGCTAAGCAGGTTCGGGCCTGGTTAGTACTTGGATGGGAGACCGCCTGGGAATACCAGGTGCAGTAAGCATTTTGCACAGCAAGGAGGTGCTACTGATCCCTCATAAAACACCCCAAGTCTTTCAAACTAATGGCATTTGTTTCTTGCGATCTAAACGTTGGCTTTTGTCGGCAGGTTATTTTGCTTACGGCCATACCAACCTGAACACGCCCGATCTTGTCCGATCTCGGAAGCTAAGCAGGTTCGGGCCTGGTTAGTACTTGGATGGGAGACCGCCTGGGAATACCATGTGCAGTAAGCATTTTGCACAGCAAGGAGGTGCAACTGATCCCTCATAAAACACCCCAAGTCTTTCAAACGAATGGCATTTGTTTCTTGCCATCTATACGTTGGCTTTTGTCGGCAGGTTATTTCGCTTACGGCCATACCAACCTGAACACGCCCGATCTCGTCCGATCTCGGAAGCTAAGCAGGTTCGGGCCTGGTTAGTACTTGGATGGGAGACCGCCTGGGAATACCAGGTGCAGTAAGCATTTTGCACAGCAAGGAGGTGCTACTGATCCCTCATAAAACACCCCAAGTCTTTCAAACTAATGGCATTTGTTTCTTGCCATCTATACGTTGGCTTTTGTCGGCAGGTTATTTCGCTTACGGCCATACCAACCTGAACACGCCCGATCTCGTCCGATCTCGGAAGCTAAGCAGGTTCGGGCCTGGTTAGTACTTGGATGGGAGACCGCCTGGGAATACCAGGTGCAGTAATCATTTTGCACAGCAAGGAGGTGCTACTGATCCCTCATAAAACACCCCAAGTCTTTCAAACTAATGGCATTTGTTTCTTGCCATCTATATGTTGGCTTTTGTCGGCAGGTTATTTCGCTTACGGCCATACCAACATGAACACGCCCGATCTCGTCAGATCTCGGAAGCTAAGCAGGTTCGGGCCTGGTTAGTACTTGGATGGGAGACCGCCTGGGAATACCAGGTGCAGTAAGCATTTTATACAGCAAGGAGGTGCTACTGATCCCTCATAAACACCCCAAGTCTTTCAAACTAATGGCATTTGTTTCTTGCCATCTATACATTGGTTTTTGTCTGCAGTTTATTTTGCTTACGGCCATACCAACCTGAACACGCCCGATCTCGTCAGATCTCGGAAGCTAAGCAGGTTCGGGCCTGGTTAGTACTTGGATGGGAGACCGCCTGGGAATACCAGGTGCAGTAAGCATTTTATACAGCAAGGAGGTGCTACTGATCCCTCATAAACACCCCAAGTCTTTCAAACTAATGGCATTTGTTTCTTGCCATCTATACGTTGGCTTTTGTCGGCAGGTTATTTTGCTTACGGCCATACCAACCTGAACACGCCCGATCTCGTCCGATCTCGGAAGCTAAGCTGGTTCGGCCCTGGTTAGTACTTGGATGGGAGACCGCCTGGGAATACCAGGTGCAGTAAGCATTTTGCACAGCAAGGAGGTGCTACTGATCCCTCATAAAACACCCCAAGTCTTTCAAACTAATGGCATTTGTTTCTTGCCATCTATACGTTGGCTTTTGTCGGCAGGTTATTTCGCTTACGGCCATACCAACCTGAACACGCCTGATCTCGTCCGATATCGGAAGCTAAGCAGGTTCGGGCCTGGTTAGTACTTGGATGGGAGACCGCCTGGGAATACCAGGTGCAGTAAGCATTTTGCACAGCAAGGAGGTGCTACTGATCCCTCATAAAACACCCCAAGTCTTTCAAACTAATGGCATTTGTTTCTTGCCATCTATACGTTGGCTTTTGTCGGCATGTTATTTCGCTTACGGCCATACCAACCTGAACACGCCCGATCTCGTCCGATCTCGGAAGCTAAGCAGGTTCGGGCCTGGTTAGTACTTGGATGGGCGACCGCCTGGGAATACCAGGTGCAGTAAGCATTTTGCACAGCAAGGAGGTGCTACTGATCCCTCATAAAACACCCCAAGTCTTTCAAACTAATGGCATTTGTTTCTTGCCATCTAAACGTTGGCTTTTGTCGGCAGGGTATTTCGCTTACGGCCATACCAACCTGAACACGCCCGATCTTGTCCGATCTTGGAAGCTAAGCAGGTTCGGGCCTGGTTAGTACTTGGATGGGAGACCGCCTGGGAATACCATGTGCAGTAAGCATTTTGCACAGCAAGGAGGTGCAACTGATCCCTCATAAAACACCCCAAGTCTTTCAAACGAATGGCATTTGTTTCTTGCCATCTATACGTTGGCTTTTGTCGGCAGGTTATTTCGCTTACGGCCATACCAACCTGAACACGCCCGATCTCGTCCGATCTCGGAAGCTAAGCAGGTTCGGGCCTGGTTAGTACTTGGATGGGAGACCGCCTGGGAATACCAGGTGCAGTAAGCATTTTGCACAGCAAGGAGGTGCTACTGATCCCTCATAAAACACCCCGTCTTTCAAACTAATGGCATTTGTTTCTTGCCATCTATATGTTGGCTTTTGTCGGCAGGTTATTTCGCTTACGGCCATACCAACCTGAACACGCCCGATCTCGTCAGATCTCGGAAGCTAAGCAGGTTCGGGCCTGGTTAGTACTTGGATGGGAGACCGCCTGGGAATACCAGGTGCAGTAAGCATTTTGCACAGCAAGGAGGTGCTACTGATCCCTCATAAAACAACCCAAGTCTTTCAAACTAATGGCATTTGTTTCTTGCCATCTATATGTTGGCTTTTGTCGGCAGGTTATTTCGCTTACGGCCATACCAACCTGAACACGCCCGATCTCGTCCGATCTCGGAAGCTAAGCAGGTTCCGGCCTGGTTAGTACTTGGATGGGAGACCGCCTGGGAATACCAGGTGCAGTAAGCATTTTGCACAGCAAGGAGGTGCTACTGATCCCTCATAAAACACCCCAAGTCTTTCAAACTAATGGCATTTGTTTCTTGCCATCTATACGTTGGCTTTTGTCGGCAGGTTATTTCGCTTACGGCCATACCAACCTGAACACGCCCGATCTCGTCCGATCTCGGAAGCTAAGCAGGTTCGGGCCTGGTTAGTACTTGGATGGGAGACCGCCTGGGAATACCAGGTGCAGTAAGCATTTTGCACAGCAAGGAGGTGCTACTGATCCCTCATAAAACACCCCAAGTCTTTCAAACTAATGGCATTTGTTTCTTGCCATCTAAACGTTGGCTTTTGTCGGCAGGTTATTTTGCTTACGGCCATACCAACCTGAACACGCCCGATCTTGTCCGATCTCGGAAGCTAAGCAGGTTCGGGCCTGGTTAGTACTTGGATGGGAGACCGCCTGGGAATACCATGTGCAGTAAGCACTTTTGCACAGCAAGGAGGTGCAACTGATCCCTCATAAAACACCCCAAGTCTTTCAAACGAATGGCATTTGTTTCTTGCCATCTATACGTTGGCTTTTGTCGGCAGGTTATTTCGCTTACGGCCATACCAACCTGAACACGCCCGATCTCGTCCTATCTCGGAAGCTAAGCAGGTTCGGGCCTGGTTAGTACTTGGATGGGAGACCGCCTGGGAATACCAGGTGCAGTATGCATTTTGCACAGCAAGGAGGTGCTACTGATCCCTCATAAAACACCCCAAGTCTTTCAAACTAATGGCATTTGTTTCTTGCCATCTATACGTTGGCTTTTGTCGGCAGGTTATTTCGCTTACGGCCATACCAACCTGAACACGCCCGATCTCGTCCGATCTCGGAAGCTAAGCAGGTTCGGGCCTGGTTAGTACTTGGATGGGAGACCGCCTGGGAATACCAGGTGCAGTAAGCATTTTGCACAGCAAGGAGGTGCTACTGATCCCTCATAAAACACCCCAAGTCTTTCAAACTAATGGCATTTGTTTCTTGCCATCTATACGTTGGCTTTTGTCGGCAGGTTATTTCGCTTACGGCCATACCAACCTGAACACGCCCGATCTCGTCCGATCTCGGAAGCTAAGCAGGTTCGGGCCTGGTTAGTACTTGGATGGGAGACCGCCTGGGAATACCAGGTGCAGTAATCATTTTGCACAGCAAGGAGGTGCTACTGATCCCTCATAAAACACCCCAAGTCTTTCAAACTAATGGCATTTGTTTCTTGCCATCTATATGTTGGCTTTTGTCGGCAGGTTATTTCGCTTACGGCCATACCAACATGAACACGCCCGATCTCGTCAGATCTCGGAAGCTAAGCAGGTTCGGGCCTGGTTAGTACTTGGATGGGAGACCGCCTGGGAATACCAGGTGCAGTAAGCATTTTATACAGCAAGGAGGTGCTACTGATCCCTCATAAACACCCCAAGTCTTTCAAACTAATGGCATTTGTTTCTTGCCATCTATACATTGGTTTTTGTCTGCAGTTTATTTTGCTTACGGCCATACCAACCTGAACACGCCCGATCTCGTCAGATCTCGGAAGCTAAGCAGGTTCGGGCCTGGTTAGTACTTGGATGGGAGACCGCCTGGGAATACCAGGTGCAGTAAGCATTTTATACAGCAAGGAGGTGCTACTGATCCCTCATAAACACCCCAAGTCTTTCAAACTAATGGCATTTGTTTCTTGCCATCTATACGTTGGCTTTTGTCGGCAGGTTATTTTGCTTACGGCCATACCAACCTGAACACGCCCGATCTCGTCCGATCTCGGAAGCTAAGCTGGTTCGGCCCTGGTTAGTACTTGGATGGGAGACCGCCTGGGAATACCAGGTGCAGTAAGCATTTTGCACAGCAAGGAGGTGCTACTGATCCCTCATAAAACACCCCAAGTCTTTCAAACTAATGGCATTTGTTTCTTGCCATCTATACGTTGGCTTTTGTCGGCAGGTTATTTCGCTTACGGCCATACCAACCTGAACACGCCTGATCTCGTCCGATATCGGAAGCTAAGCAGGTTCGGGCCTGGTTAGTACTTGGATGGGAGACCGCCTGGGAATACCAGGTGCAGTAAGCATTTTGCACAGCAAGGAGGTGCTACTGATCCCTCATAAAACACCCCAAGTCTTTCAAACTAATGGCATTTGTTTCTTGCCATCTATACGTTGGCTTTTGTCGGCATGTTATTTCGCTTACGGCCATACCAACCTGAACACGCCCGATCTCGTCCGATCTCGGAAGCTAAGCAGGTTCGGGCCTGGTTAGTACTTGGATGGGCGACCGCCTGGGAATACCAGGTGCAGTAAGCATTTTGCACAGCAAGGAGGTGCTACTGATCCCTCATAAAACACCCCAAGTCTTTCAAACTAATGGCATTTGTTTCTTGCCATCTAAACGTTGGCTTTTGTCGGCAGGGTATTTCGCTTACGGCCATACCAACCTGAACACGCCCGATCTTGTCCGATCTTGGAAGCTAAGCAGGTTCGGGCCTGGTTAGTACTTGGATGGGAGACCGCCTGGGAATACCATGTGCAGTAAGCATTTTGCACAGCAAGGAGGTGCAACTGATCCCTCATAAAACACCCCAAGTCTTTCAAACGAATGGCATTTGTTTCTTGCCATCTATACGTTGGCTTTTGTCGGCAGGTTATTTCGCTTACGGCCATACCAACCTGAACACGCCCGATCTCGTCCGATCTCGGAAGCTAAGCAGGTTCGGGCCTGGTTAGTACTTGGATGGGAGACCGCCTGGGAATACCAGGTGCAGTAAGCATTTTGCACAGCAAGGAGGTGCTACTGATCCCTCATAAAACACCCCGTCTTTCAAACTAATGGCATTTGTTTCTTGCCATCTATATGTTGGCTTTTGTCGGCAGGTTATTTCGCTTACGGCCATACCAACCTGAACACGCCCGATCTCGTCAGATCTCGGAAGCTAAGCAGGTTCGGGCCTGGTTAGTACTTGGATGGGAGACCGCCTGGGAATACCAGGTGCAGTAAGCATTTTGCACAGCAAGGAGGTGCTACTGATCCCTCATAAAACAACCCAAGTCTTTCAAACTAATGGCATTTGTTTCTTGCCATCTATATGTTGGCTTTTGTCGGCAGGTTATTTCGCTTACGGCCATACCAACCTGAACACGCCCGATCTCGTCCGATCTCGGAAGCTAAGCAGGTTCCGGCCTGGTTAGTACTTGGATGGGAGACCGCCTGGGAATACCAGGTGCAGTAAGCATTTTGCACAGCAAGGAGGTGCTACTGATCCCTCATAAAACACCCCAAGTCTTTCAAACTAATGGCATTTGTTTCTTGCCATCTATACGTTGGCTTTTGTCGGCAGGTTATTTCGCTTACGGCCATACCAACCTGAACACGCCCGATCTCGTCCGATCTCGGAAGCTAAGCAGGTTCGGGCCTGGTTAGTACTTGGATGGGAGACCGCCTGGGAATACCAGGTGCAGTAAGCATTTTGCACAGCAAGGAGGTGCTACTGATCCCTCATAAAACACCCCAAGTCTTTCAAACTAATGGCATTTGTTTCTTGCCATCTAAACGTTGGCTTTTGTCGGCAGGTTATTTTGCTTACGGCCATACCAACCTGAACACGCCCGATCTTGTCCGATCTCGGAAGCTAAGCAGGTTCGGGCCTGGTTAGTACTTGGATGGGAGACCGCCTGGGAATACCATGTGCAGTAAGCACTTTTGCACAGCAAGGAGGTGCAACTGATCCCTCATAAAACACCCCAAGTCTTTCAAACGAATGGCATTTGTTTCTTGCCATCTATACGTTGGCTTTTGTCGGCAGGTTATTTCGCTTACGGCCATACCAACCTGAACACGCCCGATCTCGTCCTATCTCGGAAGCTAAGCAGGTTCGGGCCTGGTTAGTACTTGGATGGGAGACCGCCTGGGAATACCAGGTGCAGTAAGCATTTTGCACAGCAAGGAGGTGCTACTGATCCCTCATAAAACACCCCAAGTCTTTCAAACTAATGGCATTTGTTTCTTGCCATCTATACGTTGGCTTTTGTCGGCAGGTTATTTCGCTTACGGCCATACCAACCTGAACACGCCCGATCTCGTCCGATCTCGGAAGCTAAGCAGGTTCGGGCCTGGTTAGTACTTGGATGGGAGACCGCCTGGGAATACCAGGTGCAGTAATCATTTTGCACAGCAAGGAGGTGCTACTGATCCCTCATAAAACACCCCAAGTCTTTCAAACTAATGGCATTTGTTTCTTGCCATCTATATGTTGGCTTTTGTCGGCAGGTTATTTCGCTTACGGCCATACCAACATGAACACGCCCGATCTCGTCAGATCTCGGAAGCTAAGCAGGTTCGGGCCTGGTTAGTACTTGGATGGGAGACCGCCTGGGAATACCAGGTGCAGTAAGCATTTTATACAGCAAGGAGGTGCTACTGATCCCTCATAAACACCCCAAGTCTTTCAAACTAATGGCATTTGTTTCTTGCCATCTATACATTGGTTTTTGTCTGCAGTTTATTTTGCTTACGGCCATACCAACCTGAACACGCCCGATCTCGTCAGATCTCGGAAGCTAAGCAGGTTCGGGCCTGGTTAGTACTTGGATGGGAGACCGCCTGGGAATACCAGGTGCAGTAAGCATTTTATACAGCAAGGAGGTGCTACTGATCCCTCATAAACACCCCAAGTCTTTCAAACTAATGGCATTTGTTTCTTGCCATCTATACGTTGGCTTTTGTCGGCAGGTTATTTTGCTTACGGCCATACCAACCTGAACACGCCCGATCTCGTCCGATCTCGGAAGCTAAGCTGGTTCGGGCCTGGTTAGTACTTGGATGGGAGACCGCCTGGGAATACCAGGTGCAGTAAGCATTTTGCACAGCAAGGAGGTGCTACTGATCCCTCATAAAACACCCCAAGTCTTTCAAACTAATGGCATTTGTTTCTTGCCATCTATACGTTGGCTTTTGTCGGCAGGTTATTTCGCTTACGGCCATACCAACCTGAACACGCCTGATCTCGTCCGATATCGGAAGCTAAGCAGGTTCGGGCCTGGTTAGTACTTGGATGGGAGACCGCCTGGGAATACCAGGTGCAGTAAGCATTTTGCACAGCAAGGAGGTGCTACTGATCCCTCATAAAACACCCCAAGTCTTTCAAACTAATGGCATTTGTTTCTTGCCATCTATACGTTGGCTTTTGTCGGCATGTTATTTCGCTTACGGCCATACCAACCTGAACACGCCCGATCTCGTCCGATCTCGGAAGCTAAGCAGGTTCGGGCCTGGTTAGTACTTGGATGGGCGACCGCCTGGGAATACCAGGTGCAGTAAGCATTTTGCACAGCAAGGAGGTGCTACTGATCCCTCATAAAACACCCCAAGTCTTTCAAACTAATGGCATTTGTTTCTTGCCATCTAAACGTTGGCTTTTGTCGGCAGGTTATTTCGCTTACGGCCATACCAACCTGAACACGCCCGATCTTGTCCGATCTCGGAAGCTAAGCAGGTTCGGGCCTGGTTAGTACTTGGATGGGAGACCGCCTGGGAATACCATGTGCAGTAAGCATTTTGCACAGCAAGGAGGTGCAACTGATCCCTCATAAAACACCCCAAGTCTTTCAAACGAATGGCATTTGTTTCTTGCCATCTATACGTTGGCTTTTGTCGGCAGGTTATTTCGCTTACGGCCATACCAACCTGAACACGCCCGATCTCGTCCGATCTCGGAAGCTAAGCAGGTTCGGGCCTGGTTAGTACTTGGATGGGAGACCGCCTGGGAATACCAGGTGCAGTAAGCATTTTGCACAGCAAGGAGGTGCTACTGATCCCTCATAAAACACCCCAAGTCTTTCAAACTAATGGCATTTGTTTCTTGCCATCTATACGTTGGCTTTTGTCGGCAGGTTATTTCGCTTACGGCCATACCAACCTGAACACGCCCGATCTCGTCCGATCTCGGAAGCTAAGCAGGTTCGGGCCTGGTTAGTACTTGGATGGGAGACCGCCTGGGAATACCATGTGCAGTAATCATTTTGCACAGCAAGGAGGTGCTACTGATCCCTCATAAAACACCCCAAGTCTTTCAAACTAATGGCATTTGTTTCTTGCCATCTATATGTTGGCTTTTGTCGGCAGGTTATTTCGCTTACGGCCATACCAACCTGAACACGCCCGATCTCGTCAGGTCTCGGAAGCTAAGCAGGTTCGGGCCTGGTTAGTACTTGGATGGGAGACCGCCTGGGAATACCAGGTGCAGTAAGCATTTTATACAGCAAGGAGGTGCTACTGATCCCTCATAAACACCCCAAGTCTTTCAAACTAATGGCATTTGTTTCTTGCCATCTATACATTGGTTTTTGTCGGCAGTTTATTTTGCTTACGGCCATACCAACCTGAACACGCCCGATCTCGTCCGATCTCGGAAGCTAAGCAGGTTCGGGCCTGGTTAGTACTTGGATGGGAGACCGCCTGGGAATACCAGGTGCAGTAAGCATTTTGCACAGCAAGGAGGTGCTGCTGATCCCTCATAAAACACCCCAAGTCTTTCAAACTAATGGCATTTGTTTCTTGCCATCTATACGTTGGCTTTTGTCGGCAGGTTATTTCGCTTACGGCCATACCAACCTGAACACGCCCGATCTCGTCCGATCTCGGAAGCTAAGCAGGTTCGGGCCTGGTTAGTACTTGGATGGGAGACCGCCTGGGAATACCATGTGCAGTAATCATTTTGCACAGCAAGGAGGTGCTACTGATCCCTCATAAAACACCCCAAGTCTTTCAAACTAATGGCATTTGTTTCTTGCCATCTATATGTTGGCTTTTGTCGGCAGGTTATTTCGCTTACGGCCATACCAACCTGAACACGCCCGATCTCGTCAGATCTCGGAAGCTAAGCAGGTTCGGGCCTGGTTAGTACTTGGATGGGAGACCGCCTGGGAATACCAGGTGCAGTAAGCATTTTATACAGCAAGGAGGTGCTACTGATCCCTCATAAACACCCCAAGTCTTTCAAACTAATGGCATTTGTTTCTTGCCATCTATACATTGGTTTTTGTCGGCAGTTTATTTCGGTTACGGCCATACCAACCTGAACACGCCCGATCTCGTCAGATCTCGGAAGCTAAGCAGGTTCGGGCCTGGTTAGTACTTGGATGGGAGACCGCCTGGGAATACCAGGTGCAGTAAGCATTTTATACAGCAAGGAGGTGCTACTGATCCCTCATAAACACCCAAGTCTTTCAAACTAATGGCATTTGTTTCTTGCCATCTATACGTTGGCTTTTGTCGGCATGTTATTTCGCTTACGGCCATACCAACCTGAACACGCCCGATCTCGTCCGATCTCGGAAGCTAAGCAGGTTCGGGCCTGGTTAGTACTTGGATGGGCGACCGCCTGGGAATACCAGGTCCAGTAAGCATTTTGCACAGCAAGGAGGTGCTACTGATCCCTCATAAAACACCCCAAGTCTTTCAAACTAATGGCATTTGTTTCTTGCCATCTAAACGTTGGCTTTTGTCGGCAGGTTATTTCGCTTACGGCCATACCAACCTGAACACGCCCGATCTTGGAAGCTAAGCAGGTTCGGGCCTGGTTAGTACTTGGATGGGAGACCGCCTGGGAATACCATGTGCAGTAAGCATTTTGCACAGCAAGGAGGTGCAACTGATCCCTCATAAAACACCCCAAGTATTTCAAACGAATGGCATTTGTTTCTTGCCATCTATACGTTGGCTTTTGTCGGCAGGTTATTTCGCTTACGGCCATACCAACCTGAACACGCCCGATCTCGTCCGATCTCGGAAGCTAAGCAGGTTCGGGCCTGGTTAGTACTTGGATGGGAGACCGCCTGGGAATACCAGGTGCAGTAAGCAATTTGCACAGCAAGGAGGTGCTACTGATCCCTCATAAAACACCCCAAGTCTTTCAAACTAATGGCATTTGTTTCTTGCCATCTATACGTTGGCTTTTGTCGGCAGGTTATTTCGCTTACAGCCATACCAACCTGAACACGCCCGATCTCGTCCGATCTCGGAAGCTAAGCAGGTTCGGGCCTCGTTAGTACTTGGATGGGAGACCGCCTGGGAATACCATGTGCAGTAATCATTTTGCACAGCAAGGAGGTGCTACTGATCCCTCATAAAACACCCCAAGTCTTTCAAACTAATGGCATTTGTTTCTTGCCATCTATATGTTGGCTTTTGTCGGCAGGTTATTTCGCTTACGGCCATACCAACCTGAACACGCCCGATCTCGTCAGATCTCGGAAGCTAAGCAGGTTCGGGCCTGGTTAGTACTTGGATGGGAGACCGCCTGGGAATACCAGGTGCAGTAAGCATTTTATACAGCAAGGAGGTGCTACTGATCCCTCATAAACACCCCAAGTCTTTCAAACTAATGGCATTTGTTTCTTGCCATCTATACGTTGGCTTTTGTCGGCCGGTTATTTCGCTTACGGCCATACCAACCTGAACACGCCCGATCTCGTCCGATCTCGGAAGCTAAGCTGGTTCGGGCCTGGTTAGTACTTGGATGGGAGACCGCCTGGGAATACCATGTGCAGTAAGCATTTTGCACAGCAAGGAGGTGCAACTGATCCCTCATAAAACACCCCAAGTATTTCAAACGAATGGCATTTGTTTCTTGCCATCTATACGTTGGCTTTTGTCGGCAGGTTATTTCGCTTACGGCCATACCAACCTGAACACGCCCGATCTCGTCCGATCTCGGAAGCTAAGCAGGTTCGGGCCTGGTTAGTACTTGGATGGGAGACCGCCTGGGAATACCAGGTGCAGTAAGCAATTTGCACAGCAAGGAGGTGCTACTGATCCCTCATAAAACACCCCAAGTCTTTCAAACTAATGGCATTTGTTTCTTGCCATCTATACGTTGGCTTTTGTCGGCAGGTTATTTCGCTTACAGCCATACCAACCTGAACACGCCCGATCTCGTCCGATCTCGGAAGCTAAGCAGGTTCGGGCCTCGTTAGTACTTGGATGGGAGACCGCCTGGGAATACCATGTGCAGTAATCATTTTGCACAGCAAGGAGGTGCTACTGATCCCTCATAAAACACCCCAAGTCTTTCAAACTAATGGCATTTGTTTCTTGCCATCTATATGTTGGCTTTTGTCGGCAGGTTATTTCGCTTACGGCCATACCAACCTGAACACGCCCGATCTCGTCAGATCTCGGAAGCTAAGCAGGTTCGGGCCTGGTTAGTACTTGGATGGGAGACCGCCTGGGAATACCAGGTGCAGTAAGCATTTTATACAGCAAGGAGGTGCTACTGATCCCTCATAAACACCCCAAGTCTTTCAAACTAATGGCATTTGTTTCTTGCCATCTATACGTTGGCTTTTGTCGGCCGGTTATTTCGCTTACGGCCATACCAACCTGAACACGCCCGATCTCGTCCGATCTCGGAAGCTAAGCTGGTTCGGGCCTGGTTAGTACTTGGATGGGAGACCGCCTGGGAATACCAGGTGCAGTAAGCATTTTGCACAGCAAGGAGGTGCTACTGATCCCTCATAAAACACCCCAAGTCTTTCAAACTAATGGCATTTGTTTCTTGCCATCTATATGTTGGCTTTTGTCGGCAGGTTATTTCGCTTACGGCCATACCAACCTGAACACGCCCGATCTCGTCAGATCTCGGAAGCTAAGCAGGTTCGGGCCTGGTTAGTACTTGGATGGGAGACCGCCTGGGAATACCAGGTGCAGTAAGCATTTTATACAGCAAGGAGGTGCTACTGATCCCTCATAAACACCCCAAGTCTTTCAAACTAATGGCATTTGTTTCTTGCCATCTATACATTGGTTTTTGTCGGCAGTTTATTTCGGTTACGGCCATACCAACCTGAACACGCCCGATCTTGTCAGATCTCGGAAGCTAAGCAGGTTCGGGCCTGGTTAGTACTTGGATGGGAGACCGCCTGGGAATACCAGGTGCAGTAAGCATTTTATACAGCAAGGAGGTGCTACTGATCCCTCATAAACACCCAAGTCTTTCAAACTAATGGCATTTGTTTCTTGCCATCTATACGTTGGCTTTTGTCGGCATGTTATTTCGCTTACGGCCATACCAACCTGAACACGCCCGATCTCGTCCGATCTCGGAAGCTAAGCAGGTTCGGGCCTGGTTAGTACTTGGATGGGCGACCGCCTGGGAATACCAGGTCCAGTAAGCATTTTGCACAGCAAGGAGGTGCTACTGATCCCTCATAAAACACCCCAAGTCTTTCAAACTAATGGCATTTGTTTCTTGCCATCTAAACGTTGGCTTTTGTCGGCAGGTTATTTTGCTTACGGCCATACCAACCTGAACACGCCCGATCTTGTCCGATCTCGGAAGCTAAGCAGGTTCGGGCCTGGTTAGTACTTGGATGGGAGACCGCCTGGGAATACCATGTGCAGTAAGCATTTTGCACAGCAAGGAGGTGCAACTGATCCCTCATAAAACACCCCAAGTATTTCAAACGAATGGCATTTGTTTCTTGCCATCTATATGTTGGCTTTTGTCGGCAGGTTATTTCGCTTACGGCCATACCAACCTGAACACGCCCGATCTCGTCCGATCTCGGAAGCTAAGCAGGTTCGGGCCTGGTTAGTACTTGGATGGGAGACCGCCTGGGAATACCAGGTGCAGTAAGCAATTTGCACAGCAAGGAGGTGCTACTGATCCCTCATAAAACACCCCAAGTCTTTCAAACTAATGGCATTTGTTTCTTGCCATCTATACGTTGGCTTTTGTCGGCAGGTTATTTCGCTTACAGCCATACCAACCTGAACACGCCCGATCTCGTCCGATCTCGGAAGCTAAGCAGGTTCGGGCCTCGTTAGTACTTGGATGGGAGACCGCCTGGGAATACCATGTGCAGTAATCATTTTGCACAGCAAGGAGGTGCTACTGATCCCTCATAAAACACCCCAAGTCTTTCAAACTAATGGCATTTGTTTCTTGCCATCTATATGTTGGCTTTTGTCGGCAGGTTATTTCGCTTACGGCCATACCAACCTGAACACGCCCGATCTCGTCAGATCTCGGAAGCTAAGCAGGTTCGGGCCTGGTTAGTACTTGGATGGGAGACCGCCTGGGAATACCAGGTGCAGTAAGCATTTTATACAGCAAGGAGGTGCTACTGATCCCTCATAAACACCCCAAGTCTTTCAAACTAATGGCATTTGTTTCTTGCCATCTATACGTTGGCTTTTGTCGGCCGGTTATTTCGCTTACGGCCATACCAACCTGAACACGCCCGATCTCGTCCGATCTCGGAAGCTAAGCTGGTTCGGGCCTGGTTAGTACTTGGATGGGAGACCGCCTGGGAATACCAGGTGCAGTAAGCATTTTGCACAGCAAGGAGGTGCTACTGATCACTCATAAAACACCCCAAGTCTTTCAAACTAATGGCATTTGTTTCTTGCCATCTATACGTTGGCTTTTGTCGGCAGGTTATTTCGCGTACGGCCATACCAACCTGAACACGCCCGATCTCGTCCGATCTCGGAAGCTAAGCAGGTTAGGGCCTGGTTAGTACTTGGATGGGAGACCGCCTGGGAATACCAGGTGCAGTAAGCATTTTGCACAGCAAGGAGGTGCTACTGATCCCTCATAAAACACCCCAAGTCTTTCAAACTAATGGCATTTGTTTCTTGCCATCTATACGTTGGCTTTTGTCGGCATGTTATTTCGCTTACGGCCATACCAACCTGAACACGCCCGATCTCGTCCGATCTCGGAAGCTAAGCAGGTTCGGGCCTGGTTAGTACTTGGATGGGCGACCGCCTGGGAATACCAGGTGCAGTAAGCATTTTGCACAGCAAGGAGGTGCTACTGATCCCTCATAAAACACCCCAAGTCTTTCAAACTAATGGCATTTGTTTCTTGCCATCTATACGTTGGCTTTTGTCGGCAGGTTATTTCGCTTACGGCCATACCAACCTGAACACGCCCGATCTCGGAAGCTAAGCAGGTTCGGGCCTGGTTAGTACTTGGATGGGAGACCGCCTGGGAATACCAGGTGCAGTAAGCATTTTGCACAGCAAGGAGGTGCTACTGATCCCTCATAAAACACCCCAAGTCTTTCAAACTAATGGCATTTGTTTCTTGCCATCTATACGTTGGCTTTTGTCGGCAGGTTATTTCGCTTACGGCCATACCAACCTGAACACGCCTGATCTCGTCCGATCTCGGAAGCTAAGCAGGTTCGGGCCTGGTTAGTACTTGGATGGGAGACCGCCTGGGAATACCAGGTGCAGTAAGCATTTTGCACAGCAAGGAGGTGCTACTGATCCCTCATAAAACACCCCAAGTCTTTCAAACTAATGGCATTTGTTTCTTGCCATCTATACGTTGGCTTTTGTCGGCAGGTTGTTTTGCTTACGGCCATACCAACCTGAACACGCCCGATCTCGTCCGATCTCGGAAGCTAAGCAGGTTCGGGCCTGGTTAGTACTTGGATGGGAGACCGCCTGGGAATACCAGGTGCAGTAAGCATTTTGCACAGCAAGGAGGTGCTACTGATCCCTCATAAAACACCCCAAGTCTTTCAAACTAATGGCATTTGTTTCTTGCCATCTATACGTTGGCTTTTGTCGGCAGGTTATTTCGCTTACGGCCATACCAACCTGAACACGCCCGATCTCGTCCGATCTCGGAAGCTAAGCAGGTTCGGGCCTGGTTAGTACTGGGATGGGAGACCGCCTGGGAATACCAGATGCAGTAAGCATTTTGCACAGCAAGGAGGTGCTACTGATCCCTCATAAAACACCCCAAGTCTTTCAAACTAATGGCATTTGTTTCTTGCCATCTATACGTTGGCTTTTGTCGGCAGGTTATTTCGCTTACGGCCATACCAACCTGAACACGCCCGATCTCGTCCGATCTCGGAAGCTAAGCAGGTTTGGACCTGGTTAGTACTTGGATGGGAGACCGCCTGGGAATACCAGGTGCAGTAAGCATTTTGCACAGCAAGGAGGTGCTACTGATCCCTCATAAAACACCCCAAGTCTTTCAAACTAATGGCATTTGTTTCTTGCCATCTATACGTTGGCTTTTGTCGGCAGGTTATTAGGCTTACGGCCATACCAACCTGAACACGCCCGATCTCCTCCGATCTCGGAAGCTAAGCAGGTTCGGGCCTGGTTAGTACTTGGATGGGAGACAGCCTGGGAATACCAGGTGCAGTAAGCATTTTGCACAGCAAGGAGGTGCTACTGATCCCTCATAAAACACCCCAAGTCTTTCAAACTAATGGCATTTGTTTCTTGCCATCTATACGTTGGCTTTTGTCGGCAGGTTATTTCGCTTACGGACATACCAACCTGAACACGCCCGATCTCGTCCGATCTCGGAAGCTAAGCAGGTTCGGGCCTGGTTAGTACTTGGATGGGAGACCGCCTGGGAATACCAGGTGCAGTAAGCATTTTGCACAGCAAGGAGGTGCTACTGATCCCTCATAAAACACCCCAAGTCTTTCAAACTAATGGCATTTGTTTCTTGCCATCTATACGTTGGCTTTTGTCGGCAGGTTATTTCGCTTACGGCCATACCAACCTGAACACGCCCGATCTCGGAAGCTAAGCAGGTTCGGGCCTGGTTAGTACTTGGATGGGAGACCGCCTGGGAATACCAGGTGCAGTAAGCATTTTGCACAGCAAGGAGGTGCTACTGATCCCTCATAAAACACCCCAAGTCTTTCAAACTAATGGCATTTGTTTCTTGCCATCTATACGTTGGCTTTTGTCGGCAGGTTATTTTGCTTACGGCCATACCAACCTGAACACGCCCGATCTCGTCCGATCTCGGAAGCTAAGCAGGTTCGGGCCTGGTTAGTACTTGGATGGGAGACCGCCTGGGAATACCAGGTGCAGTAAGCATTTTGCACAGCAAGGAGGTGCTACTGATCCCTCATAAAACACCCCAAGTCTTTCAAACGAATGGCATTTGTTTCTTGCCATCTATACGTTGGCTTTTGTCGGCAGGTTATTTTGCTTACGGCCATACCAACCTGAACACGCCCGATCTCGTCCGATCTCGGAAGCTAAGCAGGTTCCGGCCTGGTTAGTACTTGGATGGGAGACCGCCTGGGAATACCAGGTGCAGTAAGCATTTTGCACAGCAAGGAGGTGCTACTGATCTCTCAGAAAACACCCCAAGTCTTTCAAACTAATGGCATTTGTTTCTTGCCATCTATACGTTGGCTTTTGTCGGCAGGTTATTTCGCTTACGGCCATACCAACCTGAACACGCCCGATCTCGTCCGATCTCGGAAGCTAAGCAGGTTCGGGCCTGGTTAGTACTTGGATGGGAGACCGCCTGGGAATACCAGGTGCAGTAAGCATTTTGCACAGCAAGGAGGTGCTACTGATCCCTCATAAAACACCCCAAGTCTTTCAAACTAATGGCATTTGTTTCTTGCCATCTATACGTTGGCTTTTGTCGGCACGTTATTTCGCTTACGGCCATACCAACCTGAACACGCCCGATCTCGTCCGATCTCGGAAGCTAAGCAGGTTCGGGCCTGGTTAGTACTTGGATGGGAGACCGCCTGGGAATACCAGGTGCAGTAAGCATTTTGCACAGCAAGGAGGTGCTACTGATCCCTCATAAAACACCCCAAGTCTTTCAAACTAATGGCATTTGTTTCTTGCCATCTATATGTTGGCTTTTGTCGGCAGGTTATTTCGCTTACGGCCATACCAACCTGAACACGCCCGATCTCGTCCGATCTCGGAAGCTAAGCAGGTTCGAGCCTGGTTAGTACTTGGATGGGAGACCGCCTGGGAATACCAGGTGCAGTAAGCAATTTGCACAGCAAGGAGGTGCTACTGATCCCTCATAAAACACCCCAAGTCTTTCAAACTAATGGCATTTGTTTCTTGCCATCTATACGTCGGCTTTTGTCGGCAGGTTATTTCGCTTATGGCCATACCAACCTGAACACGCCCGATCTCGTCCGATCTCGGAAGCTAAGCAGGTTCGGGCCTGGTTAGTTCTTGGATGGGAGACCGCCTGGGAATACCAGGTGCAGTAAGCATTTTGCACAGCAAGGAGGTGCTACTGATCCCTCATAAAACACCCCAAGTCTTTCAAACTAATGACATTTGTTTCTTGCCATCTATACGTCGGCTTTTGTCGGCAGGTTTTTTTGCTTACGGCCATACCAACCTGAACACGCCCGATCTCGTCCGATCTCGGAAGCTAAGCAGGTTCGGGCCTGGTTAGTACTTGGATGGGAGACCGCCTGGGAATACCAGGTGCAGTAAGCATTTTGCACAGCAAGGAGGTGCTACTGATCCCTCATAAAACACCCCAAGTCTTTCAAACTAATGACATTTGTTTCTTGCCATCTATACGTTGGCTTTTGTCGGCAGGTTATTTCGCTTACGGCCATACCAACCTGAACACGCCCGATCTCGTCCGATCTCGGAAGCTAAGCAGGTTCGGGCCTGGTTAGTACTTGGATGGGAGACCGCCTGGGAATACCATGTGCAGTAAGCATTTTGCACAGCAAGGAGGTGCTACTGATCCCTCATAAAACACCCCAAGTCTTTCAAACGAATGGCATTTGTTTCTTGCCATCTATACGTTGGCTTTTGTCGGCAGGTTATTTCGCTTACGGCCATACCAACCTGAACACGCCCGATCTCGTCCGATCTCGGAAGCTAAGCAGGTTCGGGCCTGGTTAGTACTTGGATGGGAGACCGCCTGGGAATACCAGGTGCAGTAAGCATTTTATACAGCAAGGAGGTGCTACTGATCCCTCATAAACACCCCAAGTCTTTCAAACTAATGGCATTTGTTTCTTGCCATCTATACGTTGGCTTTTGTCGGCCGGTTATTTCGCTTACGGCCATACCAACCTGAACACGCCCGATCTCGTCCGATCTCGGAAGCTAAGCTGGTTCGGGCCTGGTTAGTACTTGGATGGGAGACCGCCTGGGAATACCATGTGCAGTAAGCATTTTGCACAGCAAGGAGGTGCAACTGATCCCTCATAAAACACCCCAAGTATTTCAAACGAATGGCATTTGTTTCTTGCCATCTATACGTTGGCTTTTGTCGGCAGGTTATTTCGCTTACGGCCATACCAACCTGAACACGCCCGATCTCGTCCGATCTCGGAAGCTAAGCAGGTTCGGGCCTGGTTAGTACTTGGATGGGAGACCGCCTGGGAATACCAGGTGCAGTAAGCAATTTGCACAGCAAGGAGGTGCTACTGATCCCTCATAAAACACCCCAAGTCTTTCAAACTAATGGCATTTGTTTCTTGCCATCTATACGTTGGCTTTTGTCGGCAGGTTATTTCGCTTACAGCCATACCAACCTGAACACGCCCGATCTCGTCCGATCTCGGAAGCTAAGCAGGTTCGGGCCTCGTTAGTACTTGGATGGGAGACCGCCTGGGAATACCATGTGCAGTAATCATTTTGCACAGCAAGGAGGTGCTACTGATCCCTCATAAAACACCCCAAGTCTTTCAAACTAATGGCATTTGTTTCTTGCCATCTATATGTTGGCTTTTGTCGGCAGGTTATTTCGCTTACGGCCATACCAACCTGAACACGCCCGATCTCGTCAGATCTCGGAAGCTAAGCAGGTTCGGGCCTGGTTAGTACTTGGATGGGAGACCGCCTGGGAATACCAGGTGCAGTAAGCATTTTATACAGCAAGGAGGTGCTACTGATCCCTCATAAACACCCCAAGTCTTTCAAACTAATGGCATTTGTTTCTTGCCATCTATACGTTGGCTTTTGTCGGCCGGTTATTTCGCTTACGGCCATACCAACCTGAACACGCCCGATCTCGTCCGATCTCGGAAGCTAAGCTGGTTCGGGCCTGGTTAGTACTTGGATGGGAGACCGCCTGGGAATACCAGGTGCAGTAAGCATTTTGCACAGCAAGGAGGTGCTACTGATCCCTCATAAAACACCCCAAGTCTTTCAAACTAATGGCATTTGTTTCTTGCCATCTATATGTTGGCTTTTGTCGGCAGGTTATTTCGCTTACGGCCATACCAACCTGAACACGCCCGATCTCGTCAGATCTCGGAAGCTAAGCAGGTTCGGGCCTGGTTAGTACTTGGATGGGAGACCGCCTGGGAATACCAGGTGCAGTAAGCATTTTATACAGCAAGGAGGTGCTACTGATCCCTCATAAACACCCCAAGTCTTTCAAACTAATGGCATTTGTTTCTTGCCATCTATACATTGGTTTTTGTCGGCAGTTTATTTCGGTTACGGCCATACCAACCTGAACACGCCCGATCTTGTCAGATCTCGGAAGCTAAGCAGGTTCGGGCCTGGTTAGTACTTGGATGGGAGACCGCCTGGGAATACCAGGTGCAGTAAGCATTTTATACAGCAAGGAGGTGCTACTGATCCCTCATAAACACCCAAGTCTTTCAAACTAATGGCATTTGTTTCTTGCCATCTATACGTTGGCTTTTGTCGGCATGTTATTTCGCTTACGGCCATACCAACCTGAACACGCCCGATCTCGTCCGATCTCGGAAGCTAAGCAGGTTCGGGCCTGGTTAGTACTTGGATGGGCGACCGCCTGGGAATACCAGGTCCAGTAAGCATTTTGCACAGCAAGGAGGTGCTACTGATCCCTCATAAAACACCCCAAGTCTTTCAAACTAATGGCATTTGTTTCTTGCCATCTAAACGTTGGCTTTTGTCGGCAGGTTATTTTGCTTACGGCCATACCAACCTGAACACGCCCGATCTTGTCCGATCTCGGAAGCTAAGCAGGTTCGGGCCTGGTTAGTACTTGGATGGGAGACCGCCTGGGAATACCATGTGCAGTAAGCATTTTGCACAGCAAGGAGGTGCAACTGATCCCTCATAAAACACCCCAAGTATTTCAAACGAATGGCATTTGTTTCTTGCCATCTATATGTTGGCTTTTGTCGGCAGGTTATTTCGCTTACGGCCATACCAACCTGAACACGCCCGATCTCGTCCGATCTCGGAAGCTAAGCAGGTTCGGGCCTGGTTAGTACTTGGATGGGAGACCGCCTGGGAATACCAGGTGCAGTAAGCAATTTGCACAGCAAGGAGGTGCTACTGATCCCTCATAAAACACCCCAAGTCTTTCAAACTAATGGCATTTGTTTCTTGCCATCTATACGTTGGCTTTTGTCGGCAGGTTATTTCGCTTACAGCCATACCAACCTGAACACGCCCGATCTCGTCCGATCTCGGAAGCTAAGCAGGTTCGGGCCTCGTTAGTACTTGGATGGGAGACCGCCTGGGAATACCATGTGCAGTAATCATTTTGCACAGCAAGGAGGTGCTACTGATCCCTCATAAAACACCCCAAGTCTTTCAAACTAATGGCATTTGTTTCTTGCCATCTATATGTTGGCTTTTGTCGGCAGGTTATTTCGCTTACGGCCATACCAACCTGAACACGCCCGATCTCGTCAGATCTCGGAAGCTAAGCAGGTTCGGGCCTGGTTAGTACTTGGATGGGAGACCGCCTGGGAATACCAGGTGCAGTAAGCATTTTATACAGCAAGGAGGTGCTACTGATCCCTCATAAACACCCCAAGTCTTTCAAACTAATGGCATTTGTTTCTTGCCATCTATACGTTGGCTTTTGTCGGCCGGTTATTTCGCTTACGGCCATACCAACCTGAACACGCCCGATCTCGTCCGATCTCGGAAGCTAAGCTGGTTCGGGCCTGGTTAGTACTTGGATGGGAGACCGCCTGGGAATACCAGGTGCAGTAAGCATTTTGCACAGCAAGGAGGTGCTACTGATCACTCATAAAACACCCCAAGTCTTTCAAACTAATGGCATTTGTTTCTTGCCATCTATACGTTGGCTTTTGTCGGCAGGTTATTTCGCGTACGGCCATACCAACCTGAACACGCCCGATCTCGTCCGATCTCGGAAGCTAAGCAGGTTAGGGCCTGGTTAGTACTTGGATGGGAGACCGCCTGGGAATACCAGGTGCAGTAAGCATTTTGCACAGCAAGGAGGTGCTACTGATCCCTCATAAAACACCCCAAGTCTTTCAAACTAATGGCATTTGTTTCTTGCCATCTATACGTTGGCTTTTGTCGGCATGTTATTTCGCTTACGGCCATACCAACCTGAACACGCCCGATCTCGTCCGATCTCGGAAGCTAAGCAGGTTCGGGCCTGGTTAGTACTTGGATGGGCGACCGCCTGGGAATACCAGGTGCAGTAAGCATTTTGCACAGCAAGGAGGTGCTACTGATCCCTCATAAAACACCCCAAGTCTTTCAAACTAATGGCATTTGTTTCTTGCCATCTATACGTTGGCTTTTGTCGGCAGGTTATTTCGCTTACGGCCATACCAACCTGAACACGCCCGATCTCGGAAGCTAAGCAGGTTCGGGCCTGGTTAGTACTTGGATGGGAGACCGCCTGGGAATACCAGGTGCAGTAAGCATTTTGCACAGCAAGGAGGTGCTACTGATCCCTCATAAAACACCCCAAGTCTTTCAAACTAATGGCATTTGTTTCTTGCCATCTATACGTTGGCTTTTGTCGGCAGGTTATTTCGCTTACGGCCATACCAACCTGAACACGCCTGATCTCGTCCGATCTCGGAAGCTAAGCAGGTTCGGGCCTGGTTAGTACTTGGATGGGAGACCGCCTGGGAATACCAGGTGCAGTAAGCATTTTGCACAGCAAGGAGGTGCTACTGATCCCTCATAAAACACCCCAAGTCTTTCAAACTAATGGCATTTGTTTCTTGCCATCTATACGTTGGCTTTTGTCGGCAGGTTGTTTTGCTTACGGCCATACCAACCTGAACACGCCCGATCTCGTCCGATCTCGGAAGCTAAGCAGGTTCGGGCCTGGTTAGTACTTGGATGGGAGACCGCCTGGGAATACCAGGTGCAGTAAGCATTTTGCACAGCAAGGAGGTGCTACTGATCCCTCATAAAACACCCCAAGTCTTTCAAACTAATGGCATTTGTTTCTTGCCATCTATACGTTGGCTTTTGTCGGCAGGTTATTTCGCTTACGGCCATACCAACCTGAACACGCCCGATCTCGTCCGATCTCGGAAGCTAAGCAGGTTCGGGCCTGGTTAGTACTGGGATGGGAGACCGCCTGGGAATACCAGATGCAGTAAGCATTTTGCACAGCAAGGAGGTGCTACTGATCCCTCATAAAACACCCCAAGTCTTTCAAACTAATGGCATTTGTTTCTTGCCATCTATACGTTGGCTTTTGTCGGCAGGTTATTTCGCTTACGGCCATACCAACCTGAACACGCCCGATCTCGTCCGATCTCGGAAGCTAAGCAGGTTTGGACCTGGTTAGTACTTGGATGGGAGACCGCCTGGGAATACCAGGTGCAGTAAGCATTTTGCACAGCAAGGAGGTGCTACTGATCCCTCATAAAACACCCCAAGTCTTTCAAACTAATGGCATTTGTTTCTTGCCATCTATACGTTGGCTTTTGTCGGCAGGTTATTAGGCTTACGGCCATACCAACCTGAACACGCCCGATCTCCTCCGATCTCGGAAGCTAAGCAGGTTCGGGCCTGGTTAGTACTTGGATGGGAGACAGCCTGGGAATACCAGGTGCAGTAAGCATTTTGCACAGCAAGGAGGTGCTACTGATCCCTCATAAAACACCCCAAGTCTTTCAAACTAATGGCATTTGTTTCTTGCCATCTATACGTTGGCTTTTGTCGGCAGGTTATTTCGCTTACGGACATACCAACCTGAACACGCCCGATCTCGTCCGATCTCGGAAGCTAAGCAGGTTCGGGCCTGGTTAGTACTTGGATGGGAGACCGCCTGGGAATACCAGGTGCAGTAAGCATTTTGCACAGCAAGGAGGTGCTACTGATCCCTCATAAAACACCCCAAGTCTTTCAAACTAATGGCATTTGTTTCTTGCCATCTATACGTTGGCTTTTGTCGGCAGGTTATTTCGCTTACGGCCATACCAACCTGAACACGCCCGATCTCGGAAGCTAAGCAGGTTCGGGCCTGGTTAGTACTTGGATGGGAGACCGCCTGGGAATACCAGGTGCAGTAAGCATTTTGCACAGCAAGGAGGTGCTACTGATCCCTCATAAAACACCCCAAGTCTTTCAAACTAATGGCATTTGTTTCTTGCCATCTATACGTTGGCTTTTGTCGGCAGGTTATTTTGCTTACGGCCATACCAACCTGAACACGCCCGATCTCGTCCGATCTCGGAAGCTAAGCAGGTTCGGGCCTGGTTAGTACTTGGATGGGAGACCGCCTGGGAATACCAGGTGCAGTAAGCATTTTGCACAGCAAGGAGGTGCTACTGATCCCTCATAAAACACCCCAAGTCTTTCAAACGAATGGCATTTGTTTCTTGCCATCTATACGTTGGCTTTTGTCGGCAGGTTATTTTGCTTACGGCCATACCAACCTGAACACGCCCGATCTCGTCCGATCTCGGAAGCTAAGCAGGTTCCGGCCTGGTTAGTACTTGGATGGGAGACCGCCTGGGAATACCAGGTGCAGTAAGCATTTTGCACAGCAAGGAGGTGCTACTGATCTCTCAGAAAACACCCCAAGTCTTTCAAACTAATGGCATTTGTTTCTTGCCATCTATACGTTGGCTTTTGTCGGCAGGTTATTTCGCTTACGGCCATACCAACCTGAACACGCCCGATCTCGTCCGATCTCGGAAGCTAAGCAGGTTCGGGCCTGGTTAGTACTTGGATGGGAGACCGCCTGGGAATACCAGGTGCAGTAAGCATTTTGCACAGCAAGGAGGTGCTACTGATCCCTCATAAAACACCCCAAGTCTTTCAAACTAATGGCATTTGTTTCTTGCCATCTATACGTTGGCTTTTGTCGGCACGTTATTTCGCTTACGGCCATACCAACCTGAACACGCCCGATCTCGTCCGATCTCGGAAGCTAAGCAGGTTCGGGCCTGGTTAGTACTTGGATGGGAGACCGCCTGGGAATACCAGGTGCAGTAAGCATTTTGCACAGCAAGGAGGTGCTACTGATCCCTCATAAAACACCCCAAGTCTTTCAAACTAATGGCATTTGTTTCTTGCCATCTATATGTTGGCTTTTGTCGGCAGGTTATTTCGCTTACGGCCATACCAACCTGAACACGCCCGATCTCGTCCGATCTCGGAAGCTAAGCAGGTTCGAGCCTGGTTAGTACTTGGATGGGAGACCGCCTGGGAATACCAGGTGCAGTAAGCAATTTGCACAGCAAGGAGGTGCTACTGATCCCTCATAAAACACCCCAAGTCTTTCAAACTAATGGCATTTGTTTCTTGCCATCTATACGTCGGCTTTTGTCGGCAGGTTATTTCGCTTATGGCCATACCAACCTGAACACGCCCGATCTCGTCCGATCTCGGAAGCTAAGCAGGTTCGGGCCTGGTTAGTTCTTGGATGGGAGACCGCCTGGGAATACCAGGTGCAGTAAGCATTTTGCACAGCAAGGAGGTGCTACTGATCCCTCATAAAACACCCCAAGTCTTTCAAACTAATGACATTTGTTTCTTGCCATCTATACGTCGGCTTTTGTCGGCAGGTTTTTTTGCTTACGGCCATACCAACCTGAACACGCCCGATCTCGTCCGATCTCGGAAGCTAAGCAGGTTCGGGCCTGGTTAGTACTTGGATGGGAGACCGCCTGGGAATACCAGGTGCAGTAAGCATTTTGCACAGCAAGGAGGTGCTACTGATCCCTCATAAAACACCCCAAGTCTTTCAAACTAATGACATTTGTTTCTTGCCATCTATACGTTGGCTTTTGTCGGCAGGTTATTTCGCTTACGGCCATACCAACCTGAACACGCCCGATCTCGTCCGATCTCGGAAGCTAAGCAGGTTCGGGCCTGGTTAGTACTTGGATGGGAGACCGCCTGGGAATACCATGTGCAGTAAGCATTTTGCACAGCAAGGAGGTGCTACTGATCCCTCATAAAACACCCCAAGTCTTTCAAACGAATGGCATTTGTTTCTTGCCATCTATACGTTGGCTTTTGTCGGCAGGTTATTTCGCTTACGGCCATACCAACCTGAACACGCCCGATCTCGTCCGATCTCGGAAGCTAAGCAGGTTCGGGCCTGGTTAGTACTTGGATGGGAGACCGCCTGGGAATACCAGGTGCAGTAAGCATTTTGCACAGCAAGGAGGTGCTACTGATCCCTCATAAAACACCCCAAGTCTTTCAAACTAATCGCATTTGTTTCTTGCCATCTATACGTTGGCTTTTGTCGGCAGGTTATTTCGCTTACGGCCATACCAACCTGAACACGCCCGATCTCGGAAGCTAAGCAGGTTCGGGCCTGTTTAGTATTTGGATGGGAGACCGCCTGGGAATACCATGTGCAGTAAGCATTTTGCACAGCAAGGAGGTGCAACTGATCCCTCATAAAACACCCCAAGTCTTTCAAACGAATGGCATTTGTTTCTTGCCATCTATACGTTGGCTTTTGTCGGCAGGTTATTTCGCTTACGGCCATACCAACCTGAACACGCCCGATCTCGTCAGATCTCGGAAGCTAAGCAGGTTCGGGCCTGGTTAGTACTTGGATGGGAGACCGCCTGGGAATACCAGGTGCAGTAAGCATTTTGCACAGCAAGGAGGTGCTACTGATCCCTCATAAAACACCCCAAGTCTTTCAAACTAATGGCATTTGTTTCTTGCCATCTATACGTTGGCTTTTGTCGGCAGGTTATTTCGCTTACGGCCATACCAACCTGAACACGCCCGATCTCGTCCGTTCTCGGAAGCTAAGCAGGTTCGGGCCTGGTTAGTACTTGGATGGGAGACCGCCTGGGAATACCAGGTGCGGTAATCATTTTGCACAGCAAGGAGGTGCTACTGATCCCTCATAAAACACCCCAAGTCTTTCAAACTAATGGCATTTGTTTCTTGCCATCTATACGTTGGCTTTTGTCGGCAGGTTATTTCGCTTACGGCCATACCAACCTGAACACGCCCGATCTCGTCCGATCTCGGAAGCTAAGCAGGTTCGGGCCTGTTTAGTATTTGGATGGGAGACCGCCTGGGAATACCATGTGCAGTAAGCATTTTGCACAGCAAGGAGGTGCAACTGATCCCTCATAAAACACCCCAAGTCTTTCAAACGAATGGCATTTGTTTCTTGCCATCTATACGTTGGCTTTTGTCGGCAGGTTATTTCGCTTACGGCCATACCAACCTGAACACGCCCGATCTCGTCCGATCTCGGAAGCTAAGCAGGTTCGGGCCTGGTTAGTACTTGGATGGGAGACCGCCTGGGAATACCAGGTGCAGTAAGCATTTTGCACAGCAAGGAGGTGCTACTGATCCCTCATAAAACACCCCAAGTCTTTCAAACTAATGGCATTTGTTTCTTGCCATCTATACATTGGCTTTTGTCGGCAGGTTATTTCGCTTACGGCCATACCAACCTGAACACGCCCGATCTCGTCCGTTCTCGGAAGCTAAGCAGGTTCGGGCCTGGTTAGTACTTGGATGGGAGACCGCCTGGGAATACCAGGTGCGGTAATCATTTTGCACAGCAAGGAGGTGCTACTGATCCCTCATAAAACACCCCAAGTCTTTCAAACTAATGGCATTTGTTTCTTGCCATCTATACGTTGGCTTTTGTCGGCAGGTTATTTCGCTTACGGCCATACCAACCTGAACACGGCCGATCTCGTCAGATCTCGGAAGCTAAGCAGGTTCGGGCCTGGTTAGTACTTGGATGGGAGACCGCCTGGGAATACCAGGTGCAGTAAGCATTTTATACAGCAAGGAGGTGCTACTGATCCCTCATAAACACCCCAAGTCTTTCAAACTAATGGCATTTGTTTCTTGCCATCTATACGTTGGTTTTTGTCGGCAGGTTATTTCGCTTACGGCCATACCAACCTGAACATGCCCGATCTCGTCAGATCTCGGAAGCTAAGCAGGTTCGGGCCTGGTTAGTACTTGGATGGGCGACCGCCTGGGAATACCAGGTGCAGTAAGCATTTTGCACAGCAAGGAGGTGCTACTGATCCCTCATAAAACACCCCAAGTCTTTCAAACTAATGGCATTTGTTTCTTGCCATCTATACGTCGGCTTTTGTTGGCAGGTTATTTCGCTTACGGCCATACCAACCGGAACACGCCCGATCTCGTCCGATCTCGGAAGCTAAGCAGGTTCGGGCCTGGTTAGTACTTGGATGGGAGACCGCCTGGGAATACCAGGTGCAGTAAGCATTTTGCACAGCAAGGAGGTGCTACTGATCCCTCATAAAACACCCCAAGTCTTTCAAACTAATGACATTTGTTTCTTGCCATCTATACGTTGGCTTTTGTCGGCAGGTTATTTCGCTTACGGCCATACCAACCTGAACACGCCCGATCTCGTCCGATCTCGGAAGCTAAGCAGGTTCGGGTCTGGTTAGTACTTGGATGGGAGACCGCCTGGGAATACCAGGTGCAGTAAGCAT
>NC_140168.1:113487571-113525071 GCF_963971535.1 Notolepis coatsorum
TTTGCACAGCAAGGAGGTGCTACTGATCCCTCATAAAACACCCCAAGTCTTTCAAACTAATGGCATTTGTTTCTTGCCATCTATACGTTGGCTTTTGTCGGCAGGTTATTTTGCTTACGGCCATACCAACCTGAACACGCCCTATCTCGTCCGATCTCGGAAGCTAAGCAGGTTCGGGCCTGGTTAGTACTTGGATGGGAGACAGCCTGGGAATACCAGGTGCAGTAAGCATTTTGCACAGCAAGGAGGTGCTACTGATCCCTCATAAAACACCCCAAGTCTTTCAAACTAATGGCATTTGTTTCTTGCCATCTATACGTTGGCTTTTGTCTGCAGGTTATTTCGCTTACGGCCATACCAACCTGAACACGCCCGATCTCGTCCGATCTCGGAAGCTAAGCAGGTTCGGGCCTGGTTAGTACTTGGATGGGAGACCGCCTGGGAATACCAGGTGCAGTAAGCATTTTGCACAGCAAGGAGGTGCTACTGATCCCTCATAAAACACCCCAAGTCTTTCAAACTAATGGCATTTGTTTCTTGCCATCTATACGTTGGCTTTTGTCGGCAGGTTATTTCGCTTACGGCCATACCAACCTGAACACGCCCGATCTCGGAAGCTAAGCAGGTTCGGGCCTGGTTAGTACTTGGATGGGAGACCGCCTGGGAATACCAGGTGCAGTAAGCATTTTGCACAGCAAGGAGGTGCTACTGATCCCTCATAAAACACCCCAAGTCTTTCAAACTAATGGCATTTGTTTCTTGCCATCTATACGTTGGCTTTTGTCGGCAGGTTATTTCGCTTACGGCCATACCAACCTGAACACGCCCGATCTCGTCCGATCTCGGAAGCTAAGCAGGTTCGGGCCTGGTTAGTACTTGAATGGGAGACCGCCTGGGAATACCAGGTGCAGTAAGCATTTTGCACAGCAAGGAGGTGCTACTGATCCCTCATAAAACACCCCAAGTCTTTCAAACTAATGGCATTTGTTTCTTGCCATCTATACGTTGGCTTTTGTCGGCAGGTTATTTTGCTTACGGCCATACCAACCTGAACACGCCCTATCTCGTCCGATCTCGGAAGCTAAGCAGGTTCGGGCCTGGTTAGTACTTGGATGGGAGACAGCCTGGGAATACCAGGTGCAGTAAGCATTTTGCACAGCAAGGAGGTGCTACTGATCCCTCATAAAACACCCCAAGTCTTTCAAACTAATGGCATTTGTTTCTTGCCATCTATACGTTGGCTTTTGTCTGCAGGTTATTTCGCTTACGGCCATACCAACCTGAACACGCCCGATCTCGTCCGATCTCGGAAGCTAAGCAGGTTCGGGCCTGGTTAGTACTTGGATTGGAGACCGCCTGGGAATACCAGGTGCAGTAAGCATTTTGCACAGCAAGGAGGTGCTACTGATCCCTCATAAAACACCCCAAGTCTTTCAAACTAATGGCATTTGTTTCTTGCCATCTATACGTTGGCTTTTGTCGGCAGGTTATTTCGCTTACGGCCATACCAACCTGAACACGCCCGATCTCGTCCGATCTCGGAAGCTAAGCAGGTTCGGGCCTGGTTAGTACTTGGATGGGAGACCGCCTGGGAATACCAGGTGCAGTAAGCATTTTGCACAGCAAGGAGGTGCTACTGATCCCTCATAAAACACCCCAAGTCTTTCAAACTAATGGCATTTGTTTCTTGCCATCTATACGTTGCCTTTTGTCGGCAGGTTATTTCGCTTACGGCCATACCAACCTGAACACGCCCGATCTCGTCCGATCTCGGAAGCTAAGCAGGTTCGGGCCTGTTTAGTACTTGGATGGGAGACCGCCTGGGAATACCAGGTGCAGTAAGCATTTTGCACAGCAAGGAGGTGCTACTGATCCCTCATAAAACACCCCAAGTCTTTCAAACTAATGGCATTTGTTTCTTGCCATCTATACGTTGGCTTTTGTCGGCAGGTTATTTCGCTTACGGCCATACCAACCTGAACACGCCCGATCTCGTCCGATCTCGGAAGCTAAGCAGGTTCGGGCCTGGTTAGTACTTGGATGGGAGAACGCCTGGGAATACCAGGTGCAGTAAGCATTTTGCACAGCAAGGAGGTGCTACTGATCCCTCATAAAACACCCCAAGTCTTTCAAACTAATGGCATTTGTTTCTTGCCATCTATACGTTGGCTTTTGTCGGCAGGTTATTTTGCTTACGGCCATACCAACCTGAACACGCCCGATCTCGGAAGCTAAGCAGGTTCGGGCCTGGTTAGTACTTGGATGGGAGACCGCCTGGGAATACCAGGTGCAGTAAGCATTTTGCACAGCAAGGAGGTGCTACTGATCCCTCATAAAACACCCCAAGTCTTTCAAACTAATGGCATTTGCTTCTTGCCATCTATACGTTGGCTTTTGTCGGCAGGTTATTTCGCTTACGGCCATACCAACCTGAACACGCCCGATCTCGTCCGATCTCCGAAGCTAAGCAGGTTCGGGCCTGGTTAGTACTTGGATGGGAGACCGCCTGGGAATACCAGGTGCAGTAAGCATTTTGCACAGCAAGGAGGTGCTACTGATCCCTCATAAAACACCCCAAGTCTTTCAAACTAATGGCATTTGTTTCTTGCCATCTATACGTTGGCTTTTGTCGGCAGGTTATTTCGCTTACGGCCATACCAACCTGAACACGCCCGATCTCGTCCGATCTCGGAAGCTAAGCAGGTTCGGGCCTGGTTAGTACTTGGATGGGAGACCGCCTGGGAATACCAGGTGCAGTAAGCATTTTGCACAGCAAGGAGGTGCTACTGATCCCTCATAAAACACCCCAAGTCTTTCAAACTAATGGCATTTGTTTCTTGCCATCTATACGTTGGCTTTTGTCGGCAGGTTATTTCGCTTACGGCCATACCAACCTGAACACGCCCGATCTCGGAAGCTAAGCAGGTTCGGGCCTGGTTAGTACTTGGATGGGAGACCGCCTGGGAATACCAGGTGCAGTAAGCATTTTGCACAGCAAGGAGGTGCTACTGATCCCTCATAAAACACCCCAAGTCTTTCAAACTAATGGCATTTGTTTCTTGCCATCTATACGTTGGATTTTGTCGGCAGGTTATTTCGCTTACGGCCATACCAACCTGAACACGCCCGATCTCGTCCGATCTCCGAAGCTAAGCAGGTTCGGGCCTGGTTAGTACTTGAATGGGAGACCGCCTGGGAATACCAGGTGCAGTAAGCATTTTGCACAGCAAGGAGGTGCTACTGATCCCTCATAAAACACCCCAAGTCTTTCAAACTAATGGCATTTGTTTCTTGCCATCTATACGTTGGCTTTTGTCGGCAGGTTATTTTGCTTACGGCCATACCAACCTGAACACGCCCTATCTCGTCCGATCTCGGAAGCTAAGCAGGTTCGGGCCTGGTTAGTACTTGGATGGGAGACAGCCTGGGAATACCAGGTGCAGTAAGCATTTTGCACAGCAAGGAGGTGCTACTGATCCCTCATAAAACACCCCAAGTCTTTCAAACTAATGGCATTTGTTTCTTGCCATCTATACGTTGGCTTTTGTCTGCAGGTTATTTCGCTTACGGCCATACCAACCTGAACACGCCCGATCTCGTCCGATCTCGGAAGCTAAGCAGGTTCGGGCCTGGTTAGTACTTGGATTGGAGACCGCCTGGGAATACCAGGTGCAGTAAGCATTTTGCACAGCAAGGAGGTGCTACTGATCCCTCATAAAACACCCCAAGTCTTTCAAACTAATGGCATTTGTTTCTTGCCATCTATACGTTGGCTTTTGTCGGCAGGTTATTTCGCTTACGGCCATACCAACCTGAACACGCCCGATCTTGTCCGATCTCGGAAGCTAAGCAGGTTCGGGCCTGGTTAGTACTTGGATGGGAGACCGCCTGGGAATACCAGGTGCAGTAAGCATTTTGCACAGCAAGGAGGTGCTACTGATCCCTCATAAAACACCCCAAGTCTTTCAAACTAATGGCATTTGTTTCTTGCCATCTATACGTTGCCTTTTGTCGGCAGGTTATTTCGCTTACGGCCATACCAACCTGAACACGCCCGATCTCGTCCGATCTCGGAAGCTAAGCAGGTTCGGGCCTGGTTAGTACTTGGATGGGAGACCGCCTGGGAATACCAGGTGCAGTAAGCATTTTGCAGAGCAAGGAGGTGCTACTGATCCCTCATAAAACACCCCAAGTCTTTCAAACTAATGGCATTTGTTTCTTGCCATCTATACGTTGGCTTTTGTCGGCAGGTTATTTCGCTTACGGCCATACCAACCTGAACACGCCCGATCTCGTCCGATCTCGGAAGCTAAGCAGGTTCGGGCCTGGTTAGTACTTGGATGGGAGACCGCCTGGGAATACCAGGTGCAGTAAGCATTTTGCACAGCAAGGAGGTGCTACTGATCCCTCATAAAACACCCCAAGTCTTTCAAACTAATGGCATTTGTTTCTTGCCATCTATACGTTGGCTTTTGTCGGCAGGTTATTTTGCTTACGGCCATACCAACCTGAACACGCCCGATCTCGGAAGCTAAGCAGGTTCGGGCCTGGTTAGTACTTGGATGGGAGACCGCCTGGGAATACCAGGTGCAGTAAGCATTTTGCACAGCAAGGAGGTGCTACTGATCCCTCATAAAACACCCCAAGTCTTTCAAACTAATGGCATTTGCTTCTTGCCATGAATACGTTGGCTTTTGTCGGCAGGTTATTTCGCTTACGGCCATACCAACCTGAACACGCCCAATCTCGTCCGATCTCCGAAGCTAAGCAGGTTCGGGCCTGGTTAGTACTTGGATGGGAGACCGCCTGGGAATACCAGGTGCAGTAAGCATTTTGCACAGCAAGGAGGTGCTACTGATCCCTCATAAAACACCCCAAGTCTTTCAAACTAATGGCATTTGTTTCTTGCCATCTATACGTTGGCTTTTGTCGGCAGGTTATTTCGCTTACGGCCATACCAACCTGAACACGCCCGATCTCGTCCGATCTCGGAAGCTAAGCAGGTTCGGGCCTGGTTAGTACTTGGATGGGAGACCGCCTGGGAATACCAGGTGCAGTAAGCATTTTGCACAGCAAGGAGGTGCTACTGATCCCTCATAAAACACCCCAAGTCTTTCAAACTAATGGCATTTGTTTCTTGCCATCTATACGTTGGCTTTTGTCGGCAGGTTATTTCGCTTACGGCCATACCAACCTGAACACGCCCGATCTCGGAAGCTAAGCAGGTTCGGGCCTGGTTAGTACTTGGATGGGAGACCGCCTGGGAATACCAGGTGCAGTAAGCATTTTGCACAGCAAGGAGGTGCTACTGATCCCTCATAAAACACCCCAAGTCTTTCAAACTAATGGCATTTGTTTCTTGCCATCTATACGTTGGCTTTTGTCGGCAGGTTATTTCGCTTACGGCCATACCAACCTGAACACGCCCGATCTCGTCCGATCTCCGAAGCTAAGCAGGTTCGGGCCTGGTTAGTACTTGGATGGGAGACCGCCTGGGAATACCAGGTGCAGTAAGCATTTTGCACAGCAAGGAGGTGCTACTGATCCCTCATAAAACACCCCAAGTCTTTCAAACTAATGGCATTTGTTTCTTGCCATCTATACGTTGGCTTTTGTCGGCAGGTTATTTCGCTTACGGCCATACCAACCTGAACACGCCCGATCTCGTCCGATCTCGGAAGCTAAGCAGGTTCGGGCCTGGTTAGTACTTGGATGGGAGACCGCCTGGGAATACCAGGTGCAGTAAGCATTTTGCACAGCAAGGAGGTGCTACCGATCCCTCATAAAACACCCCAAGTCTTTCAAACTAATGGCATTTGTTTCTTGCCATCTATACGTTGGCTTTTGTCGGCAGGTTATTTCGCTTACGGCCATACCAACCTGAACACGCCCGATCTCGTCCGATCTCGGAAGCTAAGCAGGTTCGGGCCTGGTTAGTACTTGGATGGGAGACCGCCTGGGAATACCAGGTGCAGTAAGCATTTTGCACAGCAAGGAGGTGCTACTGATCCCTCATAAAACACCCCAAGTCTTTCAAACTAATGGCATTTGTTTCTTGCCATCTATACGTTGGCTTTTGTCGGCAGGTTATTTCGCTTACGGCCATACCAACCTGAACACGCCCGATCTCGTCCGATCTCAGAAGCTAAGCAGGTTCGGGCCTGGTTAGTACTTGGATGGGAGACCGCCTGGGAATACCAGGTGCAGTAAGCTTTTTGCACAGCAAGGAGGTGCTACTGATCCCTCATAAAACACCCCAAGTCTTTCAAACTAATGGCATTTGTTTCTTGCCATCTATACGTTGGCTTTTGTCTGCAGGTTATTTCGCTTACGGCCATACCAACCTGAACACGCCCGATCTCGTCCGATCTCGGAAGCTAAGCAGGTTCGGGCCTGGTTAGTACTTGGATTGGAGACCGCCTGGGAATACCAGGTGCAGTAAGCATTTTGCACAGCAAGGAGGTGCTACTGATCCCTCATAAAACACCCCAAGTCTTTCAAACTAATGGCATTTGTTTCTTGCCATCTATACGTTGGCTTTTGTCGGCAGGTTATTTCGCTTACGGCCATACCAACCTGAACACGCCCGATCTTGTCCGATCTCGGAAGCTAAGCAGGTTCGGGCCTGGTTAGTACTTGGATGGGAGACCGCCTGGGAATACCAGGTGCAGTAAGCATTTTGCACAGCAAGGAGGTGCTACTGATCCCTCATAAAACACCCCAAGTCTTTCAAACTAATGGCATTTGTTTCTTGCCATCTATACGTTGCCTTTTGTCGGCAGGTTATTTCGCTTACGGCCATACCAACCTGAACACGCCCGATCTCGTCCGATCTCGGAAGCTAAGCAGGTTCGGGCCTGGTTAGTACTTGGATGGGAGACCGCCTGGGAATACCAGGTGCAGTAAGCATTTTGCAGAGCAAGGAGGTGCTACTGATCCCTCATAAAACACCCCAAGTCTTTCAAACTAATGGCATTTGTTTCTTGCCATCTATACGTTGGCTTTTGTCGGCAGGTTATTTCGCTTACGGCCATACCAACCTGAACACGCCCGATCTCGTCCGATCTCGGAAGCTAAGCAGGTTCGGGCCTGGTTAGTACTTGGATGGGAGACCGCCTGGGAATACCAGGTGCAGTAAGCATTTTGCACAGCAAGGAGGTGCTACTGATCCCTCATAAAACACCCCAAGTCTTTCAAACTAATGGCATTTGTTTCTTGCCATCTATACGTTGGCTTTTGTCGGCAGGTTATTTTGCTTACGGCCATACCAACCTGAACACGCCCGATCTCGGAAGCTAAGCAGGTTCGGGCCTGGTTAGTACTTGGATGGGAGACCGCCTGGGAATACCAGGTGCAGTAAGCATTTTGCACAGCAAGGAGGTGCTACTGATCCCTCATAAAACACCCCAAGTCTTTCAAACTAATGGCATTTGCTTCTTGCCATGAATACGTTGGCTTTTGTCGGCAGGTTATTTCGCTTACGGCCATACCAACCTGAACACGCCCAATCTCGTCCGATCTCCGAAGCTAAGCAGGTTCGGGCCTGGTTAGTACTTGGATGGGAGACCGCCTGGGAATACCAGGTGCAGTAAGCATTTTGCACAGCAAGGAGGTGCTACTGATCCCTCATAAAACACCCCAAGTCTTTCAAACTAATGGCATTTGTTTCTTGCCATCTATACGTTGGCTTTTGTCGGCAGGTTATTTCGCTTACGGCCATACCAACCTGAACACGCCCGATCTCGTCCGATCTCGGAAGCTAAGCAGGTTCGGGCCTGGTTAGTACTTGGATGGGAGACCGCCTGGGAATACCAGGTGCAGTAAGCATTTTGCACAGCAAGGAGGTGCTACTGATCCCTCATAAAACACCCCAAGTCTTTCAAACTAATGGCATTTGTTTCTTGCCATCTATACGTTGGCTTTTGTCGGCAGGTTATTTCGCTTACGGCCATACCAACCTGAACACGCCCGATCTCGGAAGCTAAGCAGGTTCGGGCCTGGTTAGTACTTGGATGGGAGACCGCCTGGGAATACCAGGTGCAGTAAGCATTTTGCACAGCAAGGAGGTGCTACTGATCCCTCATAAAACACCCCAAGTCTTTCAAACTAATGGCATTTGTTTCTTGCCATCTATACGTTGGCTTTTGTCGGCAGGTTATTTCGCTTACGGCCATACCAACCTGAACACGCCCGATCTCGTCCGATCTCCGAAGCTAAGCAGGTTCGGGCCTGGTTAGTACTTGGATGGGAGACCGCCTGGGAATACCAGGTGCAGTAAGCATTTTGCACAGCAAGGAGGTGCTACTGATCCCTCATAAAACACCCCAAGTCTTTCAAACTAATGGCATTTGCTTCTTGCCATGAATACGTTGGCTTTTGTCGGCAGGTTATTTCGCTTACGGCCATACCAACCTGAACACGCCCAATCTCGTCCGATCTCCGAAGCTAAGCAGGTTCGGGCCTGGTTAGTACTTGGATGGGAGACCGCCTGGGAATACCAGGTGCAGTAAGCATTTTGCACAGCAAGGAGGTGCTACTGATCCCTCATAAAACACCCCAAGTCTTTCAAACTAATGGCATTTGTTTCTTGCCATCTATACGTTGGCTTTTGTCGGCAGGTTATTTCGCTTACGGCCATACCAACCTGAACACGCCCGATCTCGTCCGATCTCGGAAGCTAAGCAGGTTCGGGCCTGGTTAGTACTTGGATGGGAGACCGCCTGGGAATACCAGGTGCAGTAAGCATTTTGCACAGCAAGGAGGTGCTACTGATCCCTCATAAAACACCCCAAGTCTTTCAAACTAATGGCATTTGTTTCTTGCCATCTATACGTTGGCTTTTGTCGGCAGGTTATTTCGCTTACGGCCATACCAACCTGAACACGCCCGATCTCGGAAGCTAAGCAGGTTCGGGCCTGGTTAGTACTTGGATGGGAGACCGCCTGGGAATACCAGGTGCAGTAAGCATTTTGCACAGCAAGGAGGTGCTACTGATCCCTCATAAAACACCCCAAGTCTTTCAAACTAATGGCATTTGTTTCTTGCCATCTATACGTTGGCTTTTGTCGGCAGGTTATTTCGCTTACGGCCATACCAACCTGAACACGCCCGATCTCGTCCGATCTCCGAAGCTAAGCAGGTTCGGGCCTGGTTAGTACTTGGATGGGAGACCGCCTGGGAATACCAGGTGCAGTAAGCATTTTGCACAGCAAGGAGGTGCTACTGATCCCTCATAAAACACCCCAAGTCTTTCAAACTAATGGCATTTGTTTCTTGCCATCTATACGTTGGCTTTTGTCGGCAGGTTATTTCGCTTACGGCCATACCAACCTGAACACGCCCGATCTCGTCCGATCTCGGAAGCTAAGCAGGTTCGGGCCTGGTTAGTACTTGGATGGGAGACCGCCTGGGAATACCAGGTGCAGTAAGCATTTTGCACAGCAAGGAGGTGCTACCGATCCCTCATAAAACACCCCAAGTCTTTCAAACTAATGGCATTTGTTTCTTGCCATCTATACGTTGGCTTTTGTCGGCAGGTTATTTCGCTTACGGCCATACCAACCTGAACACGCCCGATCTCGTCCGATCTCGGAAGCTAAGCAGGTTCGGGCCTGGTTAGTACTTGGATGGGAGACCGCCTGGGAATACCAGGTGCAGTAAGCATTTTGCACAGCAAGGAGGTGCTACTGATCCCTCATAAAACACCCCAAGTCTTTCAAACTAATGGCATTTGTTTCTTGCCATCTATACGTTGGCTTTTGTCGGCAGGTTATTTCGCTTACGGCCATACCAACCTGAACACGCCCGATCTCGTCCGATCTCAGAAGCTAAGCAGGTTCGGGCCTGGTTAGTACTTGGATGGGAGACCGCCTGGGAATACCAGGTGCAGTAAGCTTTTTGCACAGCAAGGAGGTGCTACTGATCCCTCATAAAACACCCCAAGTCTTTCAAACTAATGGCATTTGTTTCTTGCCATCTATACGTTGGCTTTTGTCGGCAGGTTATTTCGCTTACGGCCATACCAACCTGAACACGCCCGATCTCGTCCGATCTCGGAAGCTAAGCAGGTTCGGGCCTGGTTAGTACTTGGATGGGAGACCGCCTGGGAATACCAGGTGCAGTAAGCATTTTGCACAGCAAGGAGGTGCTACTGATCCCTCATAAAACACCCCAAGTCTTTCAAACTAATGGCATTTGTTTCTTGCCATCTATACGTTGGCTTTTGTCGGCAGGTTATTTTGCTTACGGCCATACCAACCTGAACACGCCCGATCTCGTCCGATCTCGGAAGCTAAGCAGGTTCGGGCCTGGTTAGTACTTGGATGGGAGACCGCCTTGGAATACCAGGTGCAGTAAGCATTTTGCACAGCAAGGAGGTGCTACTGATCCCTCATAAAACACCCTAAGTCTTTCAAACTAATGGCATTTGTTTCTTGCCATCTATACGTTGGCTTTTGTCGGCAGGTTATTTCGCTTACGGCCATACCAACCTGAACACGCCCGATCTCGTCTGATCTCGGAAGCTAAGCAGGTTCGGGCCTGGTTAGTACTTGGATGGGAGACCGCCTGGGAATACCAGGTGCAGTAAGCATTTTGCACAGCAAGGAGGTGCTACTGATCCCTCATAAAACACCCCAAGTCTTTCAAACTAATGGCATTTGTTTCTTGCCATCTATACGTTGGCTTTTGTCGGCAGGTTATTTCGCTTACAGCCATACCAACCTGAACACGCCCGATCTCGTCCGATCTCGGAAGCTAAGCAGGTTCGGGCCTGGTTAGTACTTGGATGGGAGACTGCCTTGGAATACCAGGTGCAGTAAGCATTTTGCACAGCAAGGAGGTGCTACTGATCCCTCATAAAACACCCCAAGTCTTTCAAACTAATGGCATTTGTTTCTTGCCATCTATACGTTGGCTTTTGTCGGCAGGTTATTTCGCTTACGGCCATACCAACCTGAACACGCCCGATCTCGTCCGATCTCGGAAGCTAACCTGGTTCGGGCCTTGTTAGTACTTGGATGGGAGACCGCCTGGGAATACCAGGTGCAGTAAGCATTTTGCACAGCAAGGAGGTGCTACTGATCCCTCATAAAACACCCCAAGTCTTTCAAACTAATGGCATTTGTTTCTTGCCATCTATACGTTGGCTTTTGTCGGCAGGTTATTTCGCTTACGGCCATACCAACCTGAACACGCCCCAACTCGTCCGATCTCGGAAGCTAAGCAGGTTCGGGCCTGGTTAGTACTTGGATGGGAGACCGCCTGGGAATACCAGGTGCAGTAAGCAATTTGCACAGCAAGGAGGTGCTACTGATCCCTCATAAAACACCCCAAGTCTTTCAAACTAATGGCATTTGTTTCTTGCCATCTATACGTTGGCTTTTGTCGGCAGGTTATTTCGCTTACGGCCATACCAACCTGAACACGCCCGATCTCGTCCGATCTCGGAAGCTAAGCAGGTTCGTGCCTGGTTAGTACTTGGATGGGAGACCGCCTGGGAATACCAGGTGCAGTAAGCAATTTGCACAGCAAGGAGGTGCTACTGATCCCTCATAAAACACCCCAAGTCTTTCAAACTAATGGCATTTGTTTCTTGCCATCTATACGTTGGCTTTTGTCGGCAGGTTATTTCGCTTACGGCCATACCAACCTGAACACGCCCGATCTCGTCCGATCTCGGAAGCTAAGCAGGTTCGGGCCTGGTTAGTACTTGGATGGGAGACCGCCTGGGAATACCAGGTGCAGTAAGCATTTTGCACAGCAAGTAGGTGCTACTGATCCCTCATAAAACACCCCAAGTCTTTCAAACTAATGGCATTTGTTTCTTGCCATCTATACGTTGGCTTTTGTCGGCAGGTTATTTCGCTTACGGCCATACCAACCTGAACACGCCCGATCTCGTCCGATCTCGGAAGCTAAGCAGGTTCGGGCCTGGTTAGTACTTGGATGGGAGACCGCCTGGGAATACCAGGTGCAGTAATCATTTTGCACAGCAAGGAGGTGCTACTGATCCCTCATAAAACACCCCAAGTCTTTCAAACTAATGGCATTTGTTTCTTGCCATCTATACGTTGGCTTTTGTCGGCAGGTTATTTCGCTTACGGCCATACCAACCTGAACACGCCCGATGTCGTCCGATCTCGGAAGCTAAGCAGGTTCGGGCCTGGTTAGTACTTGGATGGGAGACCGCCTGGGAATACCAGGTGCAGTAAGCATTTTGCACAGCAAGTAGGTGCTACTGATCCCTCATAAAACACCCCAAGTCTTTCAAACTAATGGCATTTGTTTCTTGCCATCTATACGTTGGCTTTTGTCGGCAGGTTATTTCGCTTACGGCCATACCAACCTGAACACGCCCGATCTCGTCCGATCTCGGAAGCTAAGCAGGTTCGGGCCTGGTTAGTACTTGGATGGGAGACCGCCTGGGAATACCAGGTGCAGTAATCATTTTGCACAGCAAGGAGGTGCTACTGATCCCTCATAAAACACCCCAAGTCTTTCAAACTAATGGCATTTGTTTCTTGCCATCTATACGTTGGCTTTTGTCGGCAGGTTATTTCGCTTACGGCCATACCAACCTGAACACGCCCGATCTCGTCCGATCTCGGAAGCTAAGCAGGTTCGGGCCTGGTTAGTACTTGGATGGGAGACCGCCTGGGAATACCAGGTGCAGTAAGCATTTTGCACAGCAAGGAGGTGCTACTGATCCCTCATAAAACACCCCAAGTCTTTCAAACTAATGGCATTTGTTTCTTGCCATCTATACGTTGGCTTTTGTCGGCAGGTTATTTCGCTTACGGCCATACCAACCTGAACACGCCCGATCTCGGAAGCTAAGCAGGTTCGGGCCTGGTTAGTACTTGGATGGGAGACCGCCTGGGAATACCAGGTGCAGTAAGCATTTTGCACAGCAAGGAGGTGCTACTGATCCCTCATAAAACACCCCAAGTCTTTCAAACTAATGGCATTTGTTTCTTGCCATCTATACGTTGGCTTTTGTCGGCAGGTTATTTCGCTTACGGCCATACCAACCTGAACACGCCCGATCTCGTCCGATCTCCGAAGCTAAGCAGGTTCGGGCCTGGTTAGTACTTGGATGGGAGACCGCCTGGGAATACCAGGTGCAGTAAGCATTTTGCACAGCAAGGAGGTGCTACTGATCCCTCATAAAACACCCCAAGTCTTTCAAACTAATGGCATTTGTTTCTTGCCATCTATACGTTGGCTTTTGTCGGCAGGTTATTTCGCTTACGGCCATACCAACCTGAACACGCCCGATCTCGTCCGATCTCGGAAGCTAAGCAGGTTCGGGCCTGGTTAGTACTTGGATGGGAGACCGCCTGGGAATACCAGGTGCAGTAAGCATTTTGCACAGCAAGGAGGTGCTACCGATCCCTCATAAAACACCCCAAGTCTTTCAAACTAATGGCATTTGTTTCTTGCCATCTATACGTTGGCTTTTGTCGGCAGGTTATTTCGCTTACGGCCATACCAACCTGAACACGCCCGATCTCGTCCGATCTCGGAAGCTAAGCAGGTTCGGGCCTGGTTAGTACTTGGATGGGAGACCGCCTGGGAATACCAGGTGCAGTAAGCATTTTGCACAGCAAGGAGGTGCTACTGATCCCTCATAAAACACCCCAAGTCTTTCAAACTAATGGCATTTGTTTCTTGCCATCTATACGTTGGCTTTTGTCGGCAGGTTATTTCGCTTACGGCCATACCAACCTGAACACGCCCGATCTCGTCCGATCTCAGAAGCTAAGCAGGTTCGGGCCTGGTTAGTACTTGGATGGGAGACCGCCTGGGAATACCAGGTGCAGTAAGCTTTTTGCACAGCAAGGAGGTGCTACTGATCCCTCATAAAACACCCCAAGTCTTTCAAACTAATGGCATTTGTTTCTTGCCATCTATACGTTGGCTTTTGTCGGCAGGTTATTTCGCTTACGGCCATACCAACCTGAACACGCCCGATCTCGTCCGATCTCGGAAGCTAAGCAGGTTCGGGCCTGGTTAGTACTTGGATGGGAGACCGCCTGGGAATACCAGGTGCAGTAAGCATTTTGCACAGCAAGGAGGTGCTACTGATCCCTCATAAAACACCCCAAGTCTTTCAAACTAATGGCATTTGTTTCTTGCCATCTATACGTTGGCTTTTGTCGGCAGGTTATTTTGCTTACGGCCATACCAACCTGAACACGCCCGATCTCGTCCGATCTCGGAAGCTAAGCAGGTTCGGGCCTGGTTAGTACTTGGATGGGAGACCGCCTTGGAATACCAGGTGCAGTAAGCATTTTGCACAGCAAGGAGGTGCTACTGATCCCTCATAAAACACCCTAAGTCTTTCAAACTAATGGCATTTGTTTCTTGCCATCTATACGTTGGCTTTTGTCGGCAGGTTATTTCGCTTACGGCCATACCAACCTGAACACGCCCGATCTCGTCTGATCTCGGAAGCTAAGCAGGTTCGGGCCTGGTTAGTACTTGGATGGGAGACCGCCTGGGAATACCAGGTGCAGTAAGCATTTTGCACAGCAAGGAGGTGCTACTGATCCCTCATAAAACACCCCAAGTCTTTCAAACTAATGGCATTTGTTTCTTGCCATCTATACGTTGGCTTTTGTCGGCAGGTTATTTCGCTTACAGCCATACCAACCTGAACACGCCCGATCTCGTCCGATCTCGGAAGCTAAGCAGGTTCGGGCCTGGTTAGTACTTGGATGGGAGACTGCCTTGGAATACCAGGTGCAGTAAGCATTTTGCACAGCAAGGAGGTGCTACTGATCCCTCATAAAACACCCCAAGTCTTTCAAACTAATGGCATTTGTTTCTTGCCATCTATACGTTGGCTTTTGTCGGCAGGTTATTTCGCTTACGGCCATACCAACCTGAACACGCCCGATCTCGTCCGATCTCGGAAGCTAACCTGGTTCGGGCCTTGTTAGTACTTGGATGGGAGACCGCCTGGGAATACCAGGTGCAGTAAGCATTTTGCACAGCAAGGAGGTGCTACTGATCCCTCATAAAACACCCCAAGTCTTTCAAACTAATGGCATTTGTTTCTTGCCATCTATACGTTGGCTTTTGTCGGCAGGTTATTTCGCTTACGGCCATACCAACCTGAACACGCCCCAACTCGTCCGATCTCGGAAGCTAAGCAGGTTCGGGCCTGGTTAGTACTTGGATGGGAGACCGCCTGGGAATACCAGGTGCAGTAAGCAATTTGCACAGCAAGGAGGTGCTACTGATCCCTCATAAAACACCCCAAGTCTTTCAAACTAATGGCATTTGTTTCTTGCCATCTATACGTTGGCTTTTGTCGGCAGGTTATTTCGCTTACGGCCATACCAACCTGAACACGCCCGATCTCGTCCGATCTCGGAAGCTAAGCAGGTTCGTGCCTGGTTAGTACTTGGATGGGAGACCGCCTGGGAATACCAGGTGCAGTAAGCAATTTGCACAGCAAGGAGGTGCTACTGATCCCTCATAAAACACCCCAAGTCTTTCAAACTAATGGCATTTGTTTCTTGCCATCTATACGTTGGCTTTTGTCGGCAGGTTATTTCGCTTACGGCCATACCAACCTGAACACGCCCGATCTCGTCCGATCTCGGAAGCTAAGCAGGTTCGGGCCTGGTTAGTACTTGGATGGGAGACCGCCTGGGAATACCAGGTGCAGTAAGCATTTTGCACAGCAAGTAGGTGCTACTGATCCCTCATAAAACACCCCAAGTCTTTCAAACTAATGGCATTTGTTTCTTGCCATCTATACGTTGGCTTTTGTCGGCAGGTTATTTCGCTTACGGCCATACCAACCTGAACACGCCCGATCTCGTCCGATCTCGGAAGCTAAGCAGGTTCGGGCCTGGTTAGTACTTGGATGGGAGACCGCCTGGGAATACCAGGTGCAGTAATCATTTTGCACAGCAAGGAGGTGCTACTGATCCCTCATAAAACACCCCAAGTCTTTCAAACTAATGGCATTTGTTTCTTGCCATCTATACGTTGGCTTTTGTCGGCAGGTTATTTCGCTTACGGCCATACCAACCTGAACACGCCCGATGTCGTCCGATCTCGGAAGCTAAGCAGGTTCGGGCCTGGTTAGTACTTGGATGGGAGACCGCCTGGGAATACCAGGTGCAGTAAGCATTTTGCACAGCAAGTAGGTGCTACTGATCCCTCATAAAACACCCCAAGTCTTTCAAACTAATGGCATTTGTTTCTTGCCATCTATACGTTGGCTTTTGTCGGCAGGTTATTTCGCTTACGGCCATACCAACCTGAACACGCCCGATCTCGTCCGATCTCGGAAGCTAAGCAGGTTCGGGCCTGGTTAGTACTTGGATGGGAGACCGCCTGGGAATACCAGGTGCAGTAATCATTTTGCACAGCAAGGAGGTGCTACTGATCCCTCATAAAACACCCCAAGTCTTTCAAACTAATGGCATTTGTTTCTTGCCATCTATACGTTGGCTTTTGTCGGCAGGTTATTTCGCTTACGGCCATACCAACCTGAACACGCCCGATCTCGTCAGATCTCGGAAGCTAAGCAGGTTCGGGCCTGGTTAGTACTTGGATGGGAGACCGCCTGGGAATACCAGGTGCAGTAAGCATTTTATACAGCAAGGAGGTGCTACTGATCCCTCATAAACACCCCAAGTATTTCAAACTAATGGCATTTGTTTCTTGCCATCTATACGTTGGTTTTTGTCGGCAGGTTATTTCGCTTTCGGCCATACCAACCTGAACACGCCCGATCTCGTCAGATCTCGGAAGCTAAGCAGGTTCGGGCCTGGTTAGTACTTGGATGGGAGACCGCCTGGGAATACCAGGTGCAGTAAGCATTTTATACAGCAAGGAGGTGCTACTGATCCCTCATAAACACCCCAAGTCTTTCAAACTAATGGCATTTGTTTCTTGCCATCTATATGTTGGCTTTTGTCGGCAGGTTATTTCGCTTACGGCCATACCAACCTGAACACGCCCGATCTCGTCCGATCTCGGAAGCTAAGCTGGTTCGGGCCTGGTTAGTACTTGGATGGGAAACCGCCTGGGAATACCAGGTGCAGTAAGCATTTTGCACAGCAAGGAGGTGCTACTGATCCCTCATAAAACACCCCAAGTCTTTCAAACTAATGGCATTTGTTTCTTGCCATCTATACGTTGGCTTTTGTCGGCAGGTAATTTCGCTTACGGCCATACCAACCTGAACACGCCCGATCTCGTCCGATCTCGGAAGCTAAGCAGGTTCGGGCCTGGTTAGTACTTGGATGGGAGACCGCCTTGCAATACCACGTGCAGTAAGCATTTTGCACAGCAAGGAGGTGCTACTGATCCCTCATAAAACACCCCAAGTCTTTCAAACGAATGGCATTTGTTTTTTGCCATCTATACGTTGGCTTTTGTCGGCAGGTTATTTCGCTTACGGCCATACCAACCTGAACACGCCCGATCTCGTCCGATCTCGGAAGCTAAGCAGGTTCGGGCCTGGTTAGTACTTGAATGGGAGACCGCCTGGGAATACCAGGTGCAGTAAGCATTTTGCACAGCAAAGAGGTGCTACTGATCCCTCATAAAACACCCCAAGTCTTTCAAACTAATGACATTTGTTTCTTGCCATCTATACATTGGCTTTTGTCGGCAGGTTATTTCGCTTACGCCCATACCAACCTGAACACGCCCGATATCGTCCGATCTCGGAAGCTAAGCAGGTTCGGGCCTGGTTAGTACTTGGATGGGAGACCGCCTGGGAATACCAGGTGCAGTAAGCATTTTTGAACAGCAAGGAGGTGCTACTGATCCCTCATAAAACACCCCAAGTCTTTCAAACTAATGGCATTTGTTTCTTGCCATCTATACGTTGGCTTTTGTCGGCAGGTTATTACGCTTACGGCCATACCAACCTGAACACGCCCGATCTCGTCCGATCTCGGAAGCTAAGCAGGTTCGGGCCTGGTTAGTACTTGGATGGGAGACCGCCTGGGAATACCAGGTGCAGTAAGCATTTTGCACAGCAAGGAGGTGCTACTGATCCCTCATAAAACACCCCAAGTCTTTCAAACTAATGGCATTTGTTTCTTGCCATCTATACGTTGGCTTTTGTCGGCAGGTTATTTTGCTTACGGCCATACCAACCTGAACACGCCTGATCTCGTCCGATCTCGGAAGCTAAGCAGGTTCGGGCCTGGTTAGTACTTGGATGGGAGACCGCCTGGGAACACCAGGTGCAGTAAGCATTTTGCACAGCAAGGAGGTGCTACTGATCCCTCATAAAACACCCCAAGTCTTTCAAACTAATGGCATTTGTTTCTTGCCATCTATACGTTGGCTTTTGTCGGCAGGTTATTTCGCTTACGGCTATACCAACCTGAACACGCCCGATCTCGTCCGATCTCGGAAGCTAAGCAGGTTCGGGCCTGGTTAGTACTTGGATCGGAGACCGCCTGGGAATACCAGGTGCAGTAAGCATTTTGCACAGCAAGGAGGTGCTACTGATCCCTCATAAAACACCCCAAGTCTTTCAAACTAATGGCATTTGTTTCTTGCCATCTATACGTTGGCTTTTGTCGGCAGGTTATTTCGCTTACGGCCATACCAACCTGAACACGCCCGATCTTGTCCGATCTCGGAAGCTAAGCAGGTTCGGGCCTGGTTAGTACTTGGATGGGAGACCGCCTTGGAATACCAGATGCAGTAAGCATTTTGCACAGCAAGGAGGTGCTACTGATCCCTCATAAAACACCCCAAGTCTTTCAAACTAATGGCATTTGTTTCTTGCCATCTATACGTTGGCTTTTGTCGGCAGGTTATTTCGCTTACGGCCATACCAACCTGAACACGCCCGATCTCGTCCGATCTCGGAAGCTAACCTGGTTCGGGCCTTGTTAGTACTTGGATGGGAGACCGCCTGGGAATACCAGGTGCAGTAAGCATTTTGCACAGCAAGGAGGTGCTACTGATCCCTCATAAAACACCCCAAGTCTTTCAAACTAATGGCATTTGTTTCTTGCCATCTATAGGTTATTTCGCTTACGGCCATACCAACCTGAACACGCCCCAACTCGTCCGATCTCGGAAGCTAAGCAGGTTCATGCCTGGTTAGTACTTGGATGGGAGACCGCCTGGGAATACCAGGTGCAGTAATCATTTTGCACAGCAAGGAGGTGCTACTGATCCCTCATAAAACACCCCAAGTCTTTCAAACTAATGGCATTTGTTTCTTGCCATCTATACGTTGGCTTTTGTCGGCAGGTTATTTCGCTTACGGCCATACCAACCTGAACACGCCCGATGTCGTCCGATCTCGGAAGCTAAGCAGGTTCGGGCCTGGTTAGTACTTGGATGGGAGACCGCCTGGGAATACCAGGTGCAGTAAGCATTTTGCACAGCAAGTAGGTGCTACTGATCCCTCATAAAACACCCCAAGTCTTTCAAACTAATGGCATTTGTTTCTTGCCATCTATACGTTGGCTTTTGTCGGCAGGTTATTTCGCTTACGGCCATACCAACCTGAACACGCCCGATCTCGTCCGATCTCGGAAGCTAAGCAGGTTCGGGCCTGGTTAGTACTTGGATGGGAGACCGCCTGGGAATACCAGGTGCAGTAATCATTTTGCACAGCAAGGAGGTGCTACTGATCCCTCATAAAACACCCCAAGTCTTTCAAACTAATGGCATTTGTTTCTTGCCATCTATACGTTGGCTTTTGTCGGCAGGTTATTTCGCTTACGGCCATACCAACCTGAACACGCCCGATCTCGTCAGATCTCGGAAGCTAAGCAGGTTCGGGCCTGGTTAGTACTTGGATGGGAGACCGCCTGGGAATACCAGGTGCAGTAAGCATTTTATACAGCAAGGAGGTGCTACTGATCCCTCATAAACACCCCAAGTATTTCAAACTAATGGCATTTGTTTCTTGCCATCTATACGTTGGTTTTTGTCGGCAGGTTATTTCGCTTTCGGCCATACCAACCTGAACACGCCCGATCTCGTCAGATCTCGGAAGCTAAGCAGGTTCGGGCCTGGTTAGTACTTGGATGGGAGACCGCCTGGGAATACCAGGTGCAGTAAGCATTTTATACAGCAAGGAGGTGCTACTGATCCCTCATAAACACCCCAAGTCTTTCAAACTAATGGCATTTGTTTCTTGCCATCTATATGTTGGCTTTTGTCGGCAGGTTATTTCGCTTACGGCCATACCAACCTGAACACGCCCGATCTCGTCCGATCTCGGAAGCTAAGCTGGTTCGGGCCTGGTTAGTACTTGGATGGGAAACCGCCTGGGAATACCAGGTGCAGTAAGCATTTTGCACAGCAAGGAGGTGCTACTGATCCCTCATAAAACACCCCAAGTCTTTCAAACTAATGGCATTTGTTTCTTGCCATCTATACGTTGGCTTTTGTCGGCAGGTAATTTCGCTTACGGCCATACCAACCTGAACACGCCCGATCTCGTCCGATCTCGGAAGCTAAGCAGGTTCGGGCCTGGTTAGTACTTGGATGGGAGACCGCCTTGCAATACCACGTGCAGTAAGCATTTTGCACAGCAAGGAGGTGCTACTGATCCCTCATAAAACACCCCAAGTCTTTCAAACGAATGGCATTTGTTTTTTGCCATCTATACGTTGGCTTTTGTCGGCAGGTTATTTCGCTTACGGCCATACCAACCTGAACACGCCCGATCTCGTCCGATCTCGGAAGCTAAGCAGGTTCGGGCCTGGTTAGTACTTGAATGGGAGACCGCCTGGGAATACCAGGTGCAGTAAGCATTTTGCACAGCAAAGAGGTGCTACTGATCCCTCATAAAACACCCCAAGTCTTTCAAACTAATGACATTTGTTTCTTGCCATCTATACATTGGCTTTTGTCGGCAGGTTATTTCGCTTACGCCCATACCAACCTGAACACGCCCGATCTCGTCCGATCTCGGAAGCTAAGCAGGTTCGGGCCTGGTTAGTACTTGGATGGGAGACCGCCTGGGAATACCAGGTGCAGTAAGCATTTTTGAACAGCAAGGAGGTGCTACTGATCCCTCATAAAACACCCCAAGTCTTTCAAACTAATGGCATTTGTTTCTTGCCATCTATACGTTGGCTTTTGTCGGCAGGTTATTACGCTTACGGCCATACCAACCTGAACACGCCCGATCTCGTCCGATCTCGGAAGCTAAGCAGGTTCGGGCCTGGTTAGTACTTGGATGGGAGACCGCCTGGGAATACCAGGTGCAGTAAGCATTTTGCACAGCAAGGAGGTGCTACTGATCCCTCATAAAACACCCCAAGTCTTTCAAACTAATGGCATTTGTTTCTTGCCATCTATACGTTGGCTTTTGTCGGCAGGTTATTTTGCTTACGGCCATACCAACCTGAACACGCCTGATCTCGTCCGATCTCGGAAGCTAAGCAGGTTCGGGCCTGGTTAGTACTTGGATGGGAGACCGCCTGGGAACACCAGGTGCAGTAAGCATTTTGCACAGCAAGGAGGTGCTACTGATCCCTCATAAAACACCCCAAGTCTTTCAAACTAATGGCATTTGTTTCTTGCCATCTATACGTTGGCTTTTGTCGGCAGGTTATTTCGCTTACGGCTATACCAACCTGAACACGCCCGATCTCGTCCGATCTCGGAAGCTAAGCAGGTTCGGGCCTGGTTAGTACTTGGATCGGAGACCGCCTGGGAATACCAGGTGCAGTAAGCATTTTGCACAGCAAGGAGGTGCTACTGATCCCTCATAAAACACCCCAAGTCTTTCAAACTAATGGCATTTGTTTCTTGCCATCTATACGTTGGCTTTTGTCGGCAGGTTATTTCGCTTACGGCCATACCAACCTGAACACGCCCGATCTTGTCCGATCTCGGAAGCTAAGCAGGTTCGGGCCTGGTTAGTACTTGGATGGGAGACCGCCTTGGAATACCAGATGCAGTAAGCATTTTGCACAGCAAGGAGGTGCTACTGATCCCTCATAAAACACCCCAAGTCTTTCAAACTAATGGCATTTGTTTCTTGCCATCTATACGTTGGCTTTTGTCGGCAGGTTATTTCGCTTACGGCCATACCAACCTGAACACGCCCGATCTCGTCCGATCTCGGAAGCTAACCTGGTTCGGGCCTTGTTAGTACTTGGATGGGAGACCGCCTGGGAATACCAGGTGCAGTAAGCATTTTGCACAGCAAGGAGGTGCTACTGATCCCTCATAAAACACCCCAAGTCTTTCAAACTAATGGCATTTGTTTCTTGCCATCTATAGGTTATTTCGCTTACGGCCATACCAACCTGAACACGCCCCAACTCGTCCGATCTCGGAAGCTAAGCAGGTTCATGCCTGGTTAGTACTTGGATGGGAGACCGCCTGGGAATACCAGGTGCAGTAAGCATTTTGCACAGCAAGGAGGTGCTACTGATCCCTCATAAAACACCCCAAGTCTTTCAAACTAATGGCATTTGTTTCTTGCCATCTATACGTTTGCTTTTGTCGGCAGTTTATTTCGCTTACGGCCATACCAACCTGAACACGCCCGATCTCGTCCGATCTCGGAAGCTAAGCAGGTTCGGGCCTGGTTAGTACTTGGATGGGAGACCGCCTGGGAATACCAGGTGCAGTAAGCATTTTGCACAGCAAGGAGGTGCTACTGATCCCTCATAAAACACCCCAAGTCTTTCAAACTAATGGCATTTGTTTCTTGCCATCTATACGTTGGCTTTTGTCGGCAGGTTATTTCGCTTACGGCCATACCAACCTGAACACGCCCGATATCGGAAGCTAAGCAGGTTCGGGCCTGGTTAGTACTTGGATGGGAGACCGCCTGGGAATACCAGGTGCAGTAAGCATTTTGCACAGCAAGGAGGTGCTACTGATCCCTCATAAAACACCCCAAGTCTTTCAAACTACTGGCATTTGTTTCTCGCCATCTATACGTTGGCTTTTGTCGGCAGGTTATTTAGCTTAAGGCCATACCAACCTGAACACGCCCGATCTCGTCCGATCTCGGAAGCTAAGCAGGTTCGGGCCTGGTTAGTACTTGGATGGGAGACCGCCTGGGAATACCAGGTGCAGTAAGCATTTTGCACAGCAAGGAGGTGCTACTGATCCCTCATAAAACACCCCAAGTCTTTCAAACTAATGGCATTTGTTTCTTGCCATCTATACGTTGGCTTTTGTCGGCAGGTTATTTTGCTTACGGCCATACCAACCTGAACACGCCCGATCTCGTCCGATCTCGGAAGCTAAGCAGGTTCGGGCCTGGTTAGTACTTGGATGGGAGACCGCCTGGGAATACCAGGTGCAGTAAGCATTTTGCACAGCAAGGAGGTGCTACTGATCCCTCATAAAACACCCCAAGTCTTTCAAACTAATGACATTTGTTTCTTGCCATCTATACGTTGGCTTTTGTCGGCAGGTTATTTCGCTTACGGCCACACCAACCTGAACACGCCCGATCTCGTCCGATCTCGGAAGCTAAGCAGGTTCGGGCCTGGTTAGTACTTGGATGGGAGACCGCCTGGGAATACCAGGTGCAGTAAGCATATTGCACAGCAAGGAGGTGCTACTGATCCCTCATAAAACACCCCAAGTATTTCAAACTAATGGCATTTGTTTCTTGCCATCTATACGTTGGCTTTTGTCGGCAGGTTATTTCGCTTACGGCCATACCAACCTGAACACGCCCGATCTCGTCCGATCTCGGAAGCTAAGCAGGTTCGGGCCTGGTTAGTACTTGGATGGGAGACCGCCTGGGAATACCAGGTGCAGTAAGCATTTTGCACAGCAAGGAGGTGCTACTGATCCCTCATAAAACACCCCAAGTCTTTCAAACTAATGGCATTTGTTTCTTGCCATCTATACGTTGGCTTTTGTCGGCAGGATATTTCGCTTACGGCCATACCAACCTGAACATGCCCGATCTCGTCCGATCTCGGAAGCTAAGCAGGTTCGGGCCTGGTTAGTACTTGGATGGGAGACCGCCTGGGAATACCAGGTGCAGTAAGCATTTTGCACAGCAAGGAGGTGCTACTGATCCCTCATAAAACACCCCAAGTCTTTCAAACTAATGGCATTTGTTTCTTGCCATCTATACGTTGGCTTTTGTCTGCACGTTATTTCGCTTACGGCCATACCAACCTGAACACGCCCGATCTCGGAAGCTAAGCAGGTTCGGGCCTGGTTAGTACTTGGATGGGAGACCGCCTGGGAATACCAGGTGCAGTAAGCATTTTGCACAGCAAGGAGGTACTACTGATCCCTCATAAAACACCCCAAGTCTTTCAAACTACTGGCATTTGTTTCTCGCCATCTATACGTTGGCTTTTGTCGGCAGGTTATTTAGCTTAAGGCCATACCAACCTGAACACGCCCGATCTCGTCCGATCTCGGAAGCTAAGCAGGTTCGGGCCTGGTTAGTACTTGGATGGGAGACCGCCTGGGAATACCAGGTGCAGTAAGCATTTTGCACAGCAAGGAGGTGCTACTGATCCCTCATAAAACACCCCAAGTCTTTCAAACTAATGGCATTTGTTTCTTGCCATCTATACGTTGGCTTTTGTCGGCAGGTTATTTTGCTTACGGCCATACCAACCTGAACACGCCCGATCTCGTCCGATCTCGGAAGCTAAGCAGGTTCGGGCCTGGTTAGTACTTGGATGGGAGACCGCCTGGGAATACCAGGTGCAGTAAGCATTTTGCACAGCAAGGAGGTGCTACTGATCCCTCATAAAACACCCCAAGTCTTTCAAACTAATGACATTTGTTTCTTGCCATCTATACGTTGGCTTTTGTCGGCAGGTTATTTCGCTTACGGCCACACCAACCTGAACACGCCCGATCTCGTCCGATCTCGGAAGCTAAGCAGGTTCGGGCCTGGTTAGTACTTGGATGGGAGACCGCCTGGGAATACCAGGTGCAGTAAGCATATTGCACAGCAAGGAGGTGCTACTGATCCCTCATAAAACACCCCAAGTATTTCAAACTAATGGCATTTGTTTCTTGCCATCTATACGTTGGCTTTTGTCGGCAGGTTATTTCGCTTACGGCCATACCAACCTGAACACGCCCGATCTCGTCCGATCTCGGAAGCTAAGCAGGTTCGGGCCTGGTTAGTACTTGGATGGGAGACCGCCTGGGAATACCAGGTGCAGTAAGCATTTTGCACAGCAAGGAGGTGCTACTGATCCCTCATAAAACACCCCAAGTCTTTCAAACTAATGGCATTTGTTTCTTGCCATCTATACGTTGGCTTTTGTCGGCAGGATATTTCGCTTACGGCCATACCAACCTGAACATGCCCGATCTCGTCCGATCTCGGAAGCTAAGCAGGTTCGGGCCTGGTTAGTACTTGGATGGGAGACCGCCTGGGAATACCAGGTGCAGTAAGCATTTTGCACAGCAAGGAGGTGCTACTGATCCCTCATAAAACACCCCAAGTCTTTCAAACTAATGGCATTTGTTTCTTGCCATCTATACGTTGGCTTTTGTCTGCACGTTATTTCGCTTACGGCCATACCAACCTGAACACGCCCGATCTCGTCCGATCTCGGAAGCTAAGCAGGTTCGGGCCTGGTTAGTACTTGGATGGGAGACCGCCTGGGAATGCCAGGTGCAGTAAGCATTTTGCACAGCAAGGAGGTGCTACTGATCCCTCATAAAACACCCCAAGTATTTCAAACTAATGGCATTTGTTTCTTGCCATCTATACGTTGGCTTTTGTCTGCAGGTTATTTAGCTTACGGCCATACCAACCTGAACACGCCCGATCTCGGAGGCTAAGCAGGTTCGCGCCTGGTTAGTACTTGGATGGGAGACCGCCTGGGAATACCAGGTGCAGTAAGCATTTTGCACAGCAAGGAGGTGCTACTGATCCCTCATAAAACACCCCAAGTCTTTCAAACTAATGGCATTTGTTTCTTGCCATCTATACGTTGGCTTTTGTCGGCAGGTTATTTCGCTTACGGCCATACCAACCTGAACACGCCCGATCTCGTCCGATCTCGGAAGCTAACCTGGTTCGGGCCTTGTTAGTACTTGGATGGGAGACCGCCTGGGAATACCAGGTGCAGTAAGCATTTTGCACAGCAAGGAGGTGCTACTGATCCCTCATAAAACACCCCAAGTCTTTCAAACTAATGGCATTTGTTTCTTGCCATCTATACGTTGGCTTTTGTCGGCAGGTTATTTCGCTTACGGCCATACCAATCTGAACACGCCCGATCTCGTCCTATCTCGGAAGCTAAGCAGGTTCGGGCCTGGTTAGTACTTGGATGGGAGACCGCCTGGGAATACCAGGTGCAGTAAGCATATTGCACAGCAAGGAGGTGCTACTGATCCCTCATAAAACACCCCAAGTATTTCAAACTAATGGCATTTGTTTCTTGCCATCTATACGTTGGCTTTTGTCGGCAGGTTATTTCGCTTACGGCCATACCAACCTGAACACGCCCGATCTCGTCCGATCTCGGAAGCTAAGCAGGTTCGGGCCTGGTTAGTACTTGGATGGGAGACCGCCTGGGAATACCAGGTGCAGTAAGCATTTTGCACAGCAAGGAGGTGCTACTGATCCCTCATAAAACACCCCAAGTCTTTCAAACTAATGGCATTTGTTTCTTGCCATCTATACGTTGGCTTTTGTCGGCAGGATATTTCGCTTACGGCCATACCAACCTGAACATGCCCGATCTCGTCCGATCTCGGAAGCTAAGCAGGTTCGGGCCTGGTTAGTACTTGGATGGGAGACCGCCTGGGAATACCAGGTGCAGTAAGCATTTTGCACAGCAAGGAGGTGCTACTGATCCCTCATAAAACACCCCAAGTCTTTCAAACTAATGGCATTTGTTTCTTGCCATCTATACGTTGGCTTTTGTCTGCACGTTATTTCGCTTACGGCCATACCAACCTGAACACGCCCGATCTCGGAAGCTAAGCAGGTTCGGGCCTGGTTAGTACTTGGATGGGAGACCGCCTGGGAATACCAGGTGCAGTAAGCATTTTGCACAGCAAGGAGGTGCTACTGATCCCTCATAAAACACCCCAAGTCTTTCAAACTACTGGCATTTGTTTCTCGCCATCTATACGTTGGCTTTTGTCGGCAGGTTATTTAGCTTAAGGCCATACCAACCTGAACACGCCCGATCTCGTCCGATCTCGGAAGCTAAGCAGGTTCGGGCCTGGTTAGTACTTGGATGGGAGACCGCCTGGGAATACCAGGTGCAGTAAGCATTTTGCACAGCAAGGAGGTGCTACTGATCCCTCATAAAACACCCCAAGTCTTTCAAACTAATGGCATTTGTTTCTTGCCATCTATACGTTGGCTTTTGTCGGCAGGTTATTTTGCTTACGGCCATACCAACCTGAACACGCCCGATCTCGTCCGATCTCGGAAGCTAAGCAGGTTCGGGCCTGGTTAGTACTTGGATGGGAGACCGCCTGGGAATACCAGGTGCAGTAAGCATTTTGCACAGCAAGGAGGTGCTACTGATCCCTCATAAAACACCCCAAGTCTTTCAAACTAATGACATTTGTTTCTTGCCATCTATACGTTGGCTTTTGTCGGCAGGTTATTTCGCTTACGGCCACACCAACCTGAACACGCCCGATCTCGTCCGATCTCGGAAGCTAAGCAGGTTCGGGCCTGGTTAGTACTTGGATGGGAGACCGCCTGGGAATACCAGGTGCAGTAAGCATATTGCACAGCAAGGAGGTGCTACTGATCCCTCATAAAACACCCCAAGTATTTCAAACTAATGGCATTTGTTTCTTGCCATCTATACGTTGGCTTTTGTCGGCAGGTTATTTCGCTTACGGCCATACCAACCTGAACACGCCCGATCTCGTCCGATCTCGGAAGCTAAGCAGGTTCGGGCCTGGTTAGTACTTGGATGGGAGACCGCCTGGGAATACCAGGTGCAGTAAGCATTTTGCACAGCAAGGAGGTGCTACTGATCCCTCATAAAACACCCCAAGTCTTTCAAACTAATGGCATTTGTTTCTTGCCATCTATACGTTGGCTTTTGTCGGCAGGATATTTCGCTTACGGCCATACCAACCTGAACATGCCCGATCTCGTCCGATCTCGGAAGCTAAGCAGGTTCGGGCCTGGTTAGTACTTGGATGGGAGACCGCCTGGGAATACCAGGTGCAGTAAGCATTTTGCACAGCAAGGAGGTGCTACTGATCCCTCATAAAACACCCCAAGTCTTTCAAACTAATGGCATTTGTTTCTTGCCATCTATACGTTGGCTTTTGTCTGCACGTTATTTCGCTTACGGCCATACCAACCTGAACACGCCCGATCTCGTCCGATCTCGGAAGCTAAGCAGGTTCGGGCCTGGTTAGTACTTGGATGGGAGACCGCCTGGGAATGCCAGGTGCAGTAAGCATTTTGCACAGCAAGGAGGTGCTACTGATCCCTCATAAAACACCCCAAGTATTTCAAACTAATGGCATTTGTTTCTTGCCATCTATACGTTGGCTTTTGTCTGCAGGTTATTTAGCTTACGGCCATACCAACCTGAACACGCCCGATCTCGGAGGCTAAGCAGGTTCGGGCCTGGTTAGTACTTGGATGGGAGACCGCCTGGGAATACCAGGTGCAGTAAGCATTTTGCACAGCAAGGAGGTGCTACTGATCCCTCATAAAACACCCCAAGTCTTTCAAACTAATGGCATTTGTTTCTTGCCATCTATACGTTGGCTTTTGTCGGCAGGTTATTTCGCTTACGGCCATACCAACCTGAACACGCCCGATCTCGTCCGATCTCGGAAGCTAACCTGGTTCGGGCCTTGTTAGTACTTGGATGGGAGACCGCCTGGGAATACCAGGTGCAGTAAGCATTTTGCACAGCAAGGAGGTGCTACTGATCCCTCATAAAACACCCCAAGTCTTTCAAACTAATGGCATTTGTTTCTTGCCATCTATACGTTGGCTTTTGTCGGCAGGTTATTTCGCTTACGGCCATACCAATCTGAACACGCCCGATCTCGTCCTATCTCGGAAGCTAAGCAGGTTCGGGCCTGGTTAGTACTTGGATCGGAGACCGCCTGGGAATACCAGGTGCAGTAAGCATTTTGCACAGCAAGGAGGTGCTACTGATCCCTCATAAAACACCCCAAGTCTTTCAAACTAATGGCATTTGTTTCTTGCCATCTATACGTTGGCTTTTGTCGGCAGGTTATTTCGCTTACGGCCATACCAACCTGAACACGCCCGATCTTGTCCGATCTCGGAAGCTAAGCAGGTTCGGGCCTGGTTAGTACTTGGATGGGAGACCGCCTTGGAATACCAGATGCAGTAAGCATTTTGCACAGCAAGGAGGTGCTACTGATCCCTCATAAAACACCCCAAGTCTTTCAAACTAATGGCATTTGTTTCTTGCCATCTATACGTTGGCTTTTGTCGGCAGGTTATTTCGCTTACGGCCATACCAACCTGAACACGCCCGATCTCGTCCGATCTCGGAAGCTAACCTGGTTCGGGCCTTGTTAGTACTTGGATGGGAGACCGCCTGGGAATACCAGGTGCAGTAAGCATTTTGCACCGCAAGGAGGTGCTACTGATCCCTCATAAAACACCCCAAGTCTTTCAAACTAATGGCATTTGTTTCTTGCCATCTATAGGTTATTTCGCTTACGGCCATACCAACCTGAACACGCCCCAACTCGTCCGATCTCGGAAGCTAAGCAGGTTCATGCCTGGTTAGTACTTGGATGGGAGACCGCCTGGGAATACCAGGTGCAGTAAGCATTTTGCACAGCAAGGAGGTGCTACTGATCCCTCATAAAACACCCCAAGTCTTTCAAACTAATGGCATTTGTTTCTTGCCATCTATAGGTTATTTCGCTTACGGCCATACCAACCTGAACACGCCCCAACTCGTCCGATCTCGGAAGCTAAGCAGGTTCATGCCTGGTTAGTACTTGGATGGGAGACCGCCTGGGAATACCAGGTGCAGTAAGCATTTTGCACAGCAAGGAGGTGCTACTGATCCCTCATAAAACACCCCAAGTCTTTCAAACTAATGGCATTTGTTTCTTGCCATCTATACGTTTGCTTTTGTCGGCAGTTTATTTCGCTTACGGCCATACCAACCTGAACACGCCCGATCTCGTCCGATCTCGGAAGCTAACCTGGTTCGGGCCTTGTTAGTACTTGGATGGGAGACCGCCTGGGAATACCAGGTGCAGTAAGCATTTTGCACAGCAAGGAGGTGCTACTGATCCCTCATAAAACACCCCAAGTCTTTCAAACTAATGGCATTTGTTTCTTGCCATCTATACGTTGGCTTTTGTCGGCAGGTTATTTCGCTTACGGCCATACCAATCTGAACACGCCCGATCTCGTCCTATCTCGGAAGCTAAGCAGGTTCGGGCCTGGTTAGTACTTGGATCGGAGACCGCCTGGGAATACCAGGTGCAGTAAGCATTTTGCACAGCAAGGAGGTGCTACTGATCCCTCATAAAACACCCCAAGTCTTTCAAACTAATGGCATTTGTTTCTTGCCATCTATACGTTGGCTTTTGTCGGCAGGTTATTTCGCTTACGGCCATACCAACCTGAACACGCCCGATCTTGTCCGATCTCGGAAGCTAAGCAGGTTCGGGCCTGGTTAGTACTTGGATGGGAGACCGCCTTGGAATACCAGATGCAGTAAGCATTTTGCACAGCAAGGAGGTGCTACTGATCCCTCATAAAACACCCCAAGTCTTTCAAACTAATGGCATTTGTTTCTTGCCATCTATACGTTGGCTTTTGTCGGCAGGTTATTTCGCTTACGGCCATACCAACCTGAACACGCCCGATCTCGTCCGATCTCGGAAGCTAACCTGGTTCGGGCCTTGTTAGTACTTGGATGGGAGACCGCCTGGGAATACCAGGTGCAGTAAGCATTTTGCACCGCAAGGAGGTGCTACTGATCCCTCATAAAACACCCCAAGTCTTTCAAACTAATGGCATTTGTTTCTTGCCATCTATAGGTTATTTCGCTTACGGCCATACCAACCTGAACACGCCCCAACTCGTCCGATCTCGGAAGCTAAGCAGGTTCATGCCTGGTTAGTACTTGGATGGGAGACCGCCTGGGAATACCAGGTGCAGTAAGCATTTTGCACAGCAAGGAGGTGCTACTGATCCCTCATAAAACACCCCAAGTCTTTCAAACTAATGGCATTTGTTTCTTGCCATCTATACGTTTGCTTTTGTCGGCAGTTTATTTCGCTTACGGCCATACCAACCTGAACACGCCCGATCTCGTCCGATCTCGGAAGCTAAGCAGGTTCGGGCCTGGTTAGTACTTGGATGGGAGACCGCCTGGGAATACCAGGTGCAGTAAGCATTTTGCACAGCAAGGAGGTGCTACTGATCCCTCATAAAACACCCCAAGTCTTTCAAACTAATGGCATTTGTTTCTTGCCATCTATACGTTGGCTTTTGTCGGCAGGTTATTTCGCTTACGGCCATACCAACCTGAACACGCCCGATATCGGAAGCTAAGCAGGTTCGGGCCTGGTTAGTACTTGGATGGGAGACCGCCTGGGAATACCAGGTGCAGTAAGCATTTTGCACAGCAAGGAGGTGCTACTGATCCCTCATAAAACACCCCAAGTCTTTCAAACTACTGGCATTTGTTTCTCGCCATCTATACGTTGGCTTTTGTCGGCAGGTTATTTAGCTTAAGGCCATACCAACCTGAACACGCCCGATCTCGTCCGATCTCGGAAGCTAAGCAGGTTCGGGCCTGGTTAGTACTTGGATGGGAGACCGCCTGGGAATACCAGGTGCAGTAAGCATTTTGCACAGCAAGGAGGTGCTACTGATCCCTCATAAAACACCCCAAGTCTTTCAAACTAATGGCATTTGTTTCTTGCCATCTATACGTTGGCTTTTGTCGGCAGGTTATTTCGCTTACGGCCATACCAACCTGAACACGCCCGATCTCGTCCGATCTCGGAAGCTAACCTGGTTCGGGCCTTGTTAGTACTTGGATGGGAGACCGCCTGGGAATACCAGGTGCAGTAAGCATTTTGCACAGCAAGGAGGTGCTACTGATCCCTCATAAAACACCCCAAGTCTTTCAAACTAATGGCATTTGTTTCTTGCCATCTATAGGTTATTTCGCTTACGGCCATACCAACCTGAACACGCCCCAACTCGTCCGATCTCGGAAGCTAAGCAGGTTCATGCCTGGTTAGTACTTGGATGGGAGACCGCCTGGGAATACCAGGTGCAGTAAGCATTTTGCACAGCAAGGAGGTGCTACTGATCCCTCATAAAACACCCCAAGTCTTTCAAACTAATGGCATTTGTTTCTTGCCATCTATACGTTTGCTTTTGTCGGCAGTTTATTTCGCTTACGGCCATACCAACCTGAACACGCCCGATCTCGTCCGATCTCGGAAGCTAAGCAGGTTCGGGCCTGGTTAGTACTTGGATGGGAGACCGCCTGGGAATACCAGGTGCAGTAAGCATTTTGCACAGCAAGGAGGTGCTACTGATCCCTCATAAAACACCCCAAGTCTTTCAAACTAATGGCATTTGTTTCTTGCCATCTATACGTTGGCTTTTGTCGGCAGGTTATTTCGCTTACGGCCATACCAACCTGAACACGCCCGATATCGGAAGCTAAGCAGGTTCGGGCCTGGTTAGTACTTGGATGGGAGACCGCCTGGGAATACCAGGTGCAGTAAGCATTTTGCACAGCAAGGAGGTGCTACTGATCCCTCATAAAACACCCCAAGTCTTTCAAACTACTGGCATTTGTTTCTCGCCATCTATATGTTGGCTTTTGTCGGCAGGTTATTTAGCTTAAGGCCATACCAACCTGAACACGCCCGATCTCGTCCGATCTCGGAAGCTAAGCAGGTTCGGGCCTGGTTAGTACTTGGATGGGAGACCGCCTGGGAATACCAGGTGCAGTAAGCATTTTGCACAGCAAGGAGGTGCTACTGATCCCTCATAAAACACCCCAAGTCTTTCAAACTAATGGCATTTGTTTCTTGCCATCTATACGTTGGCTTTTGTCGGCAGGTTATTTTGCTTACGGCCATACCAACCTGAACACGCCCGATCTCGTCCGATCTCGGAAGCTAAGCAGGTTCGGGCCTGGTTAGTACTTGGATGGGAGACCGCCTGGGAATACCAGGTGCAGTAAGCATTTTGCACAGCAAGGAGGTGCTACTGATCCCTCATAAAACACCCCAAGTCTTTCAAACTAATGACATTTGTTTCTTGCCATCTATACGTTGGCTTTTGTCGGCAGGTTATTTCGCTTACGGCCACACCAACCTGAACACGCCCGATCTCGTCCGATCTCGGAAGCTAAGCAGGTTCGGGCCTGGTTAGTACTTGGATGGGAGACCGCCTGGGAATACCAGGTGCAGTAAGCATATTGCACAGCAAGGAGGTGCTACTGATCCCTCATAAAACACCCCAAGTATTTCAAACTAATGGCATTTGTTTCTTGCCATCTATACGTTGGCTTTTGTCGGCAGGTTATTTCGCTTACGGCCATACCAACCTGAACACGCCCGATCTCGTCCGATCTCGGAAGCTAAGCAGGTTCGGGCCTGGTTAGTACTTGGATGGGAGACCGCCTGGGAATACCAGGTGCAGTAAGCATTTTGCACAGCAAGGAGATGCTACTGATCCCTCATAAAACACCCCAAGTCTTTCAAACTAATGGCATTTGTTTCTTGCCATCTATACGTTGGCTTTTGTCGGCAGGATATTTCGCTTACGGCCATACCAACCTGAACATGCCCGATCTCGTCCGATCTCGGAAGCTAAGCAGGTTCGGGCCTGGTTAGTACTTGGATGGGAGACCGCCTGGGAATACCAGGTGCAGTAAGCATTTTGCACAGCAAGGAGGTGCTACTGATCCCTCATAAAACACCCCAAGTCTTTCAAACTAATGGCATTTGTTTTTTGCCATCTATACGTTGGCTTTTGTCTGCACGTTATTTCGCTTACGGCCATACCAACCTGAACACGCCCGATCTCGGAAGCTAAGCAGGTTCGGGCCTGGTTAGTACTTGGATGGGAGACCGCCTGGGAATACCAGGTGCAGTAAGCATTTTGCACAGCAAGGAGGTGCTACTGATCCCTCATAAAACACCCCAAGTCTTTCAAACTACTGGCATTTGTTTCTCGCCATCTATACGTTGGCTTTTGTCGGCAGGTTATTTAGCTTAAGGCCATACCAACCTGAACACGCCCGATCTCGTCCGATCTCGGAAGCTAAGCAGGTTCGGGCCTGGTTAGTACTTGGATGGGAGACCGCCTGGGAATACCAGGTGCAGTAAGCATTTTGCACAGCAAGGAGGTGCTACTGATCCCTCATAAAACACCCCAAGTCTTTCAAACTAATGGCATTTGTTTCTTGCCATCTATACGTTGGATTTTGTCGGCAGGTTATTTTGCTTACGGCCATACCAACCTGAACACGCCCGATCTCGTCCGATCTCGGAAGCTAAGCAGGTTCGGGCCTGGTTAGTACTTGGATGGGAGACCGCCTGGGAATACCAGGTGCAGTAAGCATTTTGCACAGCAAGGAGGTGCTACTGATCCCTCATAAAACACCCCAAGTCTTTCAAACTAATGACATTTGTTTCTTGCCATCTATACGTTGGCTTTTGTCGGCAGGTTATTTCGCTTACGGCCACACCAACCTGAACACGCCCGATCTCGTCCGATCTCGGAAGCTAAGCAGGTTCGGGCCTGGTTAGTACTTGGATGGGAGACGGCCTGGGAATACCAGGTGCAGTAAGCATATTGCACAGCAAGGAGGTGCTACTGATCCCTCATAAAACACCCCAAGTATTTCAAACTAATGGCATTTGTTTCTTGCCATCTATACGTTGGCTTTTGTCGGCAGGTTATTTCGCTTACGGCCATACCAACCTGAACACGCCCGATCTCGTCCGATCTCGGAAGCTAAGCAGGTTCGGGCCTGGTTAGTACTTGGATGGGAGACCGCCTGGGAATACCAGGTGCAGTAAGCATTTTGCACAGCAAGGAGGTGCTACTGATCCCTCATAAAACACCCCAAGTCTTTCAAACTAATGGCATTTGTTTCTTGCCATCTATACGTTGGCTTTTGTCGGCAGGATATTTCGCTTACGGCCATACCAACCTGAACATGCCCGATCTCGTCCGATCTCGGAAGCTAAGCAGGTTCGGGCCTGGTTAGTACTTGGATGGGAGACCGCCTGGGAATACCAGGTGCAGTAAGCATTTTGCACAGCAAGGAGGTGCTACTGATCCCTCATAAAACACCCCAAGTCTTTCAAACTAATGGCATTTGTTTCTTGCCATCTATACGTTGGCTTTTGTCTGCACGTTATTTCGCTTACGGCCATACCAACCTGAACACGCCCGATCTCGTCCGATCTCGGAAGCTAAGCAGGTTCGGGCCTGGTTAGTACTTGGATGGGAGACCGCCTGGGAATGCCAGGTGCAGTAAGCATTTTGCACAGCAAGGAGGTGCTACTGATCCCTCATAAAACACCCCAAGTATTTCAAACTAATGGCATTTGTTTCTTGCCATCTATACGTTGGCTTTTGTCTGCAGGTTATTTAGCTTACGGCCATACCAACCTGAACACGCCCGATCTCGGAGGCTAAGCAGGTTCGGGCCTGGTTAGTACTTGGATGGGAGACCGCCTGGGAATACCAGGTGCAGTAAGCATTTTGCACAGCAAGGAGGTGCTACTGATCCCTCATAAAACACCCCAAGTCTTTCAAACTAATGGCATTTGTTTCTTGCCATCTATACGTTGGCTTTTGTCGGCAGGTTATTTCGCTTACGGCCATACCAACCTGAACACGCCCGATCTCGTCCGATCTCGGAAGCTAACCTGGTTCGGGCCTTGTTAGTACTTGGATGGGAGACCGCCTGGGAATACCAGGTGCAGTAAGCATTTTGCACAGCAAGGAGGTGCTACTGATCCCTCATAAAACACCCCAAGTCTTTCAAACTAATGGCATTTGTTTCTTGCCATCTATACGTTGGCTTTTGTCGGCAGGTTATTTCGCTTACGGCCATACCAATCTGAACACGCCCGATCTCGTCCTATCTCGGAAGCTAAGCAGGTTCGGGCCTGGTTAGTACTTGGATGGGAGACCGCCTGGGAATACCAGGTGCAGTAAGCATTTTTCTCAGCAAGGAGGTGCTACTGATCCCTCATAAAACACCCCAAGTCTTTCAAACTAATGGCATTTGTTTCTTGCCATCTATACGTTGGCTTTTGTCAGCATGTTATTTCGCTTACGGCCATACCAACCTGAACTCGCCCAATCTCGTCCGATCTCGGAAGCTAAGCAGGTTCGGGCCTGGTTAGTACTTGGATGGGAGACCGCCTGGGAATACCAGGTGCAGTAAGCATTTTGCACAGCAAGGAGGTGCTACTGATCCCTCATAAAACACCCCAAGTCTTTCAAACTAATGGCATTTGTTTCTTGCCATCTATACGTTGGCTTTTGTCGGCAGGTTATTTGGCTTACGGCCATACCAACCTGAACACGCCCGATCTCGTCTGATCTCGGAAGCTAAGCAGGTTCGGGCCTGGTTAGTACTTGGATGGGAGACCGCCTGGGAATACCAGGTGCAGTAAGCATTTTGCACAGCAAGGAGGTGCTACTGATCCCTCATAAAACACCCCAAGTCTTTCAAACTAATGGCATTTGTTTCTTGCCATCTATACGTTGGCTTTTGTCGGCAGGTTATTTCGCTTACGGCCATACCAACCTGAACACGCCCGATCTCGTCCGATCTCGGAAGCTAAGCAGGTTCGGGCCTGGTTAGTACTTGGATGGGAGACCGCCTGGGAATACCAGGTGCAGTAAGCATTTTGCACAGCAAGGAGGTGCTACTGATCCCTCATAAAACACCCCAAGTCTTTCAAACTAATGGCATTTGTTTCTTGCCATCTATACGTTGGCTTTTGTCTGCACGTTATTTCGCTTACGGCCATACCAACCTGAACATGCCCGATCTCGTCCGATCTCGGAAGCTAAGCAGGTTCGGGCCTGGTTAGTACTTGGATGGGAGACCGCCTGGGAATGCCAGGTGCAGTAAGCATTTTGCACAGCAAGGAGGTGCTACTGATCCCTCATAAAACACCCCAAGTATTTCAAACTAATGGCATTTGTTTCTTGCCATCTATACGTTGGCTTTTGTCTGCAGGTTATTTAGCTTACGGCCATACCAACCTGAACACGCCCGATCTCGGAGGCTAAGCAGGTTCGGGCCTGGTTAGTACTTGGATGGGAGACCGCCTGGGAATACCAGGTGCAGTAAGCATTTTGCATAGCAAGGAGGTGCTACTGATCCCTCATAAAACACCCCAAGTCTTTCAAACTAATGGCATTTGTTTCTTACCATCTATACGTTGGCTTTTGTCAGCAGGTTATTTCGCTTACGGCCATACCAACCTGAACACGCCCGATCTCGTCCGATCTCGGAAGCTAAGCAGGTTCGGGCCTGGTTAGTACTTGGATGGGAGACCGCCTGGGAATAC